>NC_041219.1:6899997-6902504 GCF_002837175.3 Physeter macrocephalus | reverse complement strand
CTGCGGGTGGCGGAGGGGGGAAGCTTCGGAGCCACAGAGGAGAGCGCAGTAACGGGTGCAGAGGGCAAAGTGGAGATTCCGGCACAGAGGATCGGTGCCGACCGGCACTCACCAGCCCGAGAGGCTTGTCTGCTCACCCGCCGGGATGGGCGGGGGCTGGGAGCTGAGGCTCGGGCTTCAGTTGGATCCCAGGGAGAGGACTGGGGTTGTCTGCGTGATCACAGCCTGAAGGGGCTAGTGCACCACAGCTAGCCGGGAGGGAGTCCGGGAAAAAGTCTGGAGCTGCCGAAGAGGCAAGAGACCTTTTCTTCCCTCTTTGCTTCCTGGTGCACGAGGAGAGGGGAATAAGAGCACCGCTTAAAGGAGCTCCAGAGGCGGGCGCGGAGCTACCGAAGAGACAAGAGACTTTTTCTTGCCTCTTTGTTTCCTGGCGCGCGAGGAGAGGGTATTAAGCACGCCACTTAAAGGAGCTCCAGAAACGGGCGCGAGCCGTGGCTATAAGCGCGGACCCCAGAGACGGGCATGAGACGCTAAGGCTGCTGCTGCAGCCAACAAGAAGCCTGTGTGGAAGCATAGGTCACTATCTACACCTCCCCTCCCTGGAGCCTGTGCAGCCCACCACTGCAAGGGTCCCGTGATCCAGGGACAACATCCCCAGGAGAACACATGGCACTCCTCAGGCTGGTGCAATGTCACGCTGGCCTCTGCTGCCACAGGCTTGCCTTGCACTCCATACCCATCCCTCCCCCTGGCCTGAGTGAGCCAGAGCCCCCTAATCAGCTGCTCCTTTAACCCCGTCCTGTCTGAGCGAGGAACAGATGCCCTCAGGCGACCTACACGCAGAGGCAGGGCCAAATCCAAAGCTGAATCCCAGCAGCTGTGCGAACAAAGAAGAGAAAAGGAAATCTCTCTCAGCAGCCTCAGGAGCAGCGGATTAAATCTCCACAGTCAACTTGATGTACCCTGCATCTGTGGAATACCTGAATGGACAACGAATCATCCCAAATTGAGGAGGTGGACTTTGGGAGCAACGATATATATATATTTTTCCCTTTTTCCCTTTTTGTGAGTGTGTACACCTTTCTTTCTTTCTTTCTTTCTTTCTTTCCTTCCTTCCTTCCTTTCTTTTCTCCCTTTTATTCTGAGTGGTGTGGATGACAGGCTCTCAGTGCTCCAGCCAGGTGTCAGGGCTGTACCTCTGAGGGGGGAGAGCCACGTTCAGGACATTGGTACACCAGAGACCTCCCAGCTCCACATAATATCAAATGGCAAAAATCTCCCAGAGATCTCCATCTCAACGACAAGACCCAGCTCCACTCAACGACCAGCAAGCTACAATACTGGACACCCTATGCCAAATAGCTTTGCTTTTACCATTTGTCCTAGGGTTCTGTCTGTCCATTTTTGTTTGTTTGTTTGTTTGTTTTAGTATAGTTTTCAGTACTTGTTATCATTGGTGGATTTGTTTTTTGGTTTGGTTGTTCTTTCTTTCTTTTTAATTACTTAAAAATTTTTTAATACTTATTTTTCATTTTTTATGTTAATAACTTTTTCATTTTATTTTATTTTAATTTCTTTCTTTCTTTAGACCCAGCTCCACTCAACGACCAGCAAGCTACAATACTGGACACCCTATGCCAAACAACTAGCAAGACAGCAACACAACCCACCCATTAGCAGAGAGCCTGCCTAAAATGATAATAAGGTCACAGACACCCCAAAACACACTACCAGACGTGGACCTGCCCACCAGAAAGACAAGATGCATCCTCATCCACCAGAACACAGGCACTAGTTCCCTCCACCAGGAAGGCTACACAACCCACTGAACCAACCTTAGCCCCTGGGGGCAGACACCAAAAACAACGGGAACTACGAATGTGCAGCCTGTAAAAAGGAGACGCCAAACACAGTAAGTTAAGCAAAATGAGAAGACAGAGAAACACACAGCAGATGAAAGAGCAAGGTAAAAACCCACCACATGAAATAAATGAGGAGGAAATAGGCAGTCTACCTGAAAAAGAATTCAGAATAATGACAGTAAAGATGATCCAAAATCTTGGAAATAGAATGGAGAAAATAAAAGAAACATTTTAAAAGGACCTAGAAGAACTAAACAGCAAACAAACAATCATGAACAACACAATAAATGAAATTTAAAACTCTCTAGATGGGATCAACAGCAGAATAACTGAGGCAGAAGAACGGATAAGTGACGTGGAACATAAAATAGTGGAAATAACTCCTGCAGAGCAGAATAAAGAACAAAGAATTAAAAGAATTGAGGACAGTCTCAGAGACCTCTGGGACAATATTAAATGCACCAACATTCGAATTATAGGGGTCCCAGAAGAAGAAGAGAAAAAGAAAGGATCTGAGAAAATATTTGAAGAGATTATAGTTGTAAACTTCCCTAATATGGGTAAGGAAATAGTTAATCAAGTCCAGGAAGCACAGAGAGTCCCATACAGGATAAATCCAAAGAGAAACATGCCAAGACACATATT
>NC_041219.1:6898603-6899664 GCF_002837175.3 Physeter macrocephalus | reverse complement strand
TACCTTAAATGTAAATGGATTAAATGCTCCAACCAAAAGACATAGACTGGCTGAATGGATACAAAAACAAGACCCGTATATATGCTGTCTACAAGAGACCCACTTCAGACCTAGGGACACATACAGACTGAAAGTGAGGGGATGGAAACAGATATCCATGCAAATGGAAATCAAAAGAAAACTGGAGTAGCAATTCTGAACTGATATTTATAGGACATTCCATCCAAAAACAAGAGAATACACTTTCTTCTCGAGTGCTCATGGAACATTCTTCAGTGTAGATCATATCTTGGGTCACAAATCAAGCCTTGGTAAATTTAAGAAAATTGAAATCGTATCAAGTATCTTTTCTGACCACAACGCTATGAGGCTAGATATCAATTACAGGAAAAAATCTGTTAAAAATACGAACACATGGAGGCTAAACAATACATTACTTAATAACCAAGAGCTCACTGAAGAAATCAAAGAGGAAATTAAAAAACACCTAGAAACAAATGACAATGAACACACGACGACCCAAAACCTATGGGATGCAGCAAAAGCATTTCCAAGAGGGAAGTTTATAGCAATACAATCCTACCTTAAGAAACAAGAAACATCTCAAATAAACAACCTAACCTTACACCTAAAGCAATTAGAGAAAGAACAAAAAAACCCCAAAATTAGCAGAAGGAAAGAAATCATAAAGATCAGATCAGAAATAAATGGAAAAGAAATGAAGGAAACGATAGCTAAGATCAATAAAACTAAAAGCTGTTTCTTTGAGAAGATAAACAAAATAATAAACCATTATCCAGACTCATCAAGAAAAAAAGGGAGAAGACTCAAATCAACAGAATTAGAAATGAAAAAGAACAAGTAACAACTGACACTGCAGAAATACAAACAATCATGAGAGATTACTACAAGCAACAATATGCCAATAAAATGGACAACCTGGAAGAAATGGACACATTTTTAGAAATGCACAACCTTCCGAGACTGAACCAGGAAGAAATAGAAAATATAAACAGACCAATCACAAGCACTGAAATTGAAACTGTGATTAAAAATCTTCT
>NC_041219.1:6881099-6897754 GCF_002837175.3 Physeter macrocephalus | reverse complement strand
TAGGAATAAACCTACCTAAGGAGACAAAAGACCTGTATGCAGAAAATTATAAGACACTGATGAAAGAAATTAAAGATGATACAAATAGATGGAGAGATATACCATGTTCTTGGATGGGAAGACTCAACATTGTGAAAGTCATTGTGAAAATGACTCAAACTACCCAAAGCAATCTACAGATTCAATGCAATCCTGTCAAACTACCACTGGCATTTTTCACAGAACTAGAGCAAATATTTCACAATTTGTATAGAAACACAAAAGACCCCGAATAGCCAAAGCAATCTTGAGAAAGAAAAACGGAGCTGGAGGAATCAGGCTCCCTGACTTCAGACTATACTACAAAGCTACAGTAATCAAGACAGTATGGTACTGGCACAAAAACAAAGATCAATGAAACAGGATAGAAAGCCCAGAGATAAATCCACGTGCATATGGTCACCTTATCTTTGATAAAGGAGGCAAGAATATACAGTGGAGAAAAGACAGCCTCTTCAATAAGTGGTGCTGGGAGAACTGGACAGCTACATGTAAAAGAATGAAATTAGAACACTCCCTAACACCATACAAAAAATAAACTCAAAATGGATTAAAAACCTAAATTTAAGGCCATACACTATCAAACTCTTAGAGGAAAACATATGCAGAAAACTCTATGACATAAATCACAGCAAGATCCTTTTTGACCCACCTCCTAGAGAAATGGAAATAAAAACAAAAGTAAACAAATGGGACCTAATGAAACTTAAAAGCTTTTGCACAGCAAAGGAAACCATAAACAAGGAAAAGACAACCCTCAGAATGGGAGAAAATATTTGCAAATGAAGTAACTGACAAAGGATTAATCTCCAAAATTTACAAGCAGCTCATGCAGCTCAACATCAAAAAAACAAACAACCCGATCCAAAAATGGGCAGAAGACCTAACTACACGTTTCTCTAAAGAAGATATACAGATTGCCAACAAGCACTGAAAGAATGCTCAACATCATTAATCATTAGAGAAATGCAAATCAAAACTACAATGAGATATCATCTCACACAGGTCAGAATGGCCATCATCAAAAATCTACAAACAATAAATGCTGGAGAGGGTGTGGAGAAAAGGAAACCCTCATACACTGTTGGGAATGTAAATTGATACAGCCACTATGGAGAACAGTATGGGGGTAGGGTAAGCTGGGACAAAGTGAGAGAGTGGTAGTGTATATATGTCCATATATATATATATGGACATATATGCACTACCAAATGTAAAATAGCTAGTGGGAAGCAGCCGCGTAGCACAGGGAGATTAGCTTGGTGCTTTGTGACCAGTTAGAAGGGGGGATAGGGAGGGTGGGAGGGAGGGAGACCCAAGAGGGAAGAGATATGGGGATATATGTATATGTATAACAGATTCACTTTGTTATAAAGCAGAAACTAACACACCATTGTAAAGCAATTATACTCCAATAAAAATGTAAAAAAAAAGAAAAAGAAAGAAACTCTGCAAGCCAGAAGGGAGTGGCAGGACATATTCAAAGAAATGAAAGGGAAAAACTTACAACCAAGATTACTCTACCCAGCAAGGATCTCATTCAGATTCGATGGAGAAATTAAAACCTTTACAGACAAGCAAAAGTTAAGGGAATTCAGCACCACCAAACCAGCTTTACAGCAAATGCTAAAGGAACTTCTCTAGGCAGGAAACACAAGAGAAGGAAAAAGACCCACAATAAAAAACCCAAAACAAGTAAGAAAATGGTAATTGGAACATACATATTGATAATTACCTTAAATGTATATGGATTCAGTGCTCCAACCAAAAGACATAGACTGGCTGAATGAATACAAAAACAAGACCCGTATATATGCTGTCTAGAAGAAACCCACTTCAGACCTAGGGGTACATACAGACTGATACATCCATCCAATGGAGTGCTATATAGTGTTGGCAATTCGTGTGTAAATAAATTTGAAGACACAACACACAAATAAATATATTTGTGATATATTTAGTTAAATAAAAAGCAAGCCATAAAAGAATATGTAGACTAAAAAAATCTAGATTTTTGTCATGCATATATATTTAAAACTTGAAGGACAGACACTTAAAATGTTATTAGCAATTACTCTTCGTGTTGGTATTATAGGATATTTTTCTTTCTGGTATCTATATTTTTAATTTTCATGGTGACTATGCATTATTTTTGAATCTGAGAAAAGTTATTAAGGTAAGAATTTTAAGGGCTTGAGGAATATGAAATGGTCCCAACGTAGGTGACCACTGACTTTGCATATGTAACACTGCTACTGACTCTTCCTCACTAACCAACTTTCCTAACCTTGCCTTCTTCAAATGTTTATCAGTGTATGCCATATAGCAGCCACACAGCCATGTGTGCATGGAGTGAAATAAGAATTATCACATGATCATTATTAATTACTATAATCATTCACATATTATGTTATATGCCAGTTATTAGGCTAGAAATGTGCATATATTTTTGCTTTTTTATCTTTTAAAATGTGAACAAATCCTGTAAGTTTTATTATTATCCCCACTTGCAGATTAAGGAGTCTGAGGCCGAAAGAGCTTAGTGAAGTGCAGAGCATTGATTTAAACTCAGATTCCAAGGTCAATGCTCAAAGAACAATGTAACAAGTTCAATTTATTTTTTTTAATGATTGTTTTGATTTTTATTTTTTAAAATAATGAAAGAAGGGTGTAGTAAATTTTGCCTCATGCTGTACATATATAAAAGGTCAGGGCTTCCCTGGTGGCGCAGTGGTTGAGAGTCCGCCTGCCGATGCAGGGGACACGGGTTCGTGCCCCGGTCCGGGAAGATCCCACATGCCGCGGAGCGGCTGGGCCCGTGAGCCATGGCCGCTGAGCCTGCGCGTCCGGAGCCTGTGCTCCGCAACAACAGTGAGAGGCCCGCTTACCGAAAAAAAAAAAAAAGGTCAGATATCATTGTATGAATTAAAAAATATTTATTTAATCACTCAAAAGGGTCAGGAATGTTCTACCTAGTAAAACAGGCGCTTTCAAGTAGGGAAATCAATCATTTATCACACCAAAAATTTTCTCTACATTGTAAGATTTTTCTTTTTACTTTAGAGTGAAATTTGTTTTTCATCTTCCTGGGCCTGAGCCTGGTATCTTTTATACTTAATACATGTCTTCCCTACAGGATTTCCTTTGGGAAATTTTATTATAGATGGTCACAATACCTATTCATTTATTTCAGCTTCTAGAAATTAGTAATACTGCATTTATGTCACCATTTAACTTTCCAAGAGCTTTGAATTTGTCACAGTTTAACTTAGCACTCCATGTCCTCTTTTCTTTTTTTCTTTTTTTTTAATTTGCCCTCTCATCTGTCAAGAGATCCAGAATAGGGGTTAGCGCTATACATAATTATTTGAAGGTAAAGAGATGGAAGGAAACAGCAAACCATTCATTAATTCCATTACCCTTAGAACTTAAAAATCATACATCTGGAGTTTCAAAGAACTGTAGAGGCCAGTCAATCTATACATAGTAAAGGAATTCCATCTCTGTATTTCGATGTTTTTTCTTTTGTTATTCAAATGAGTTAGAACTTCTCTTTCTTTTCTTTTTCTTTTGCCTTTATTAGAAATCTCCTAGAAAACTAAATATGTGGACAAATTTAATGAGCAAAACGAATTCAGAAAAATCAAGTAGGTGGGCAGGGGTCTTAAGCACACCTTTACAATCAAGCCAAGATTATCAGGTTTGTGATCATTATGATTTTAACACACAGGGAGGAAAGGTTGGCCTGAAGGTCTCAGACTCACAACATGTCAGATCTGGAGAGGACTTCAATATTCAACTTCTTTCTTCTCACCATGTAGGATTAGATGTGTATACCGATAGACAGCTCTGAACAAATTATTCATATTTTTGACAGAAGAAAAAAAATTAAGACTGGAAAAGCTCTCAGAGAACTGTTCACCTTCATTCTGTACTAAATTCTTCTTATAATCTTTAGATGCATATTTTTCCATTCCTGTTTCAAGTACTTCGAGATAAGCAGCTGCCACCATTTCCCACTGAAATGTAATTTCATAGTTCAGTAGTTTCAGAAGTACATCTTCCTGGACTCCAGGCAAAAGGATCACTGTTTCATTTTGTTCTCTTATTCCATTTCCATTCTTTGTTGGGCACAAAATGAGGGGCCACGCTTGAAATCTCACTGTTCTTGGTGGCCAAGGTACCGCAAAAAGAGCAGCCACATCTGAGGATTAGAGCCATGGTCACAATGCTGGAAACTGTAGCCTTTCTGCCTAAATCCAGCTTCTGAACTCCAGCATATTGCCCCAACTACCAGGAAAATAAATGCCTAGTTTCTGAGGTATTCCAGCACTCAACTGTTCTTGTATTTTTAGCTTGTATTTTCTTTTCACTTCTTGGTCATTAGGAGCAGCAAGGCAAAAACTGAACAATTTCAACAGATGTTTATATTCTCTTGCTGAAATGAATGTGTGGCCCTGGCCCATAATATTTATACATTTTTTCCTTTTTACTTAATTGTAATTAGCATGCTGTTTATTGCATTCCTTTTACCTTTCCTTAAGAATTTGCTTTTTCCTTCAATTGTCTGCATTGGTATCTTTTGAATTTCCTCCCTCTTATTTATTTTTTGGCATAAATAAAAATTGGTGCTACAGTGGGAGTGTGATAAAGCTTTTCATTATGTTCCCTTTTGTCCAGCAGCAATCATAAGGTATAAAAAAATTCTAAACAGTTTGCCAGAGTTACGTAACAAAAAAAGAAGCAAAGTTTTTAATAAGACTTTGTGTTCTTAGTTTTCCCCATTCAGTTTTTATTAAAGGTCCAGATCTCCTTCTGTTATTTTTGTTGATTTTTTTTCTCTAAATCCTTTAGATTTTTTGTTCCCATCCCTTAATTTAAATTTTCTCTTAATTTCTTACATTTGTTTTGTCTTCTTTTTGAGATGTCTTTCTGATTCTAGCCTCACTTCTTACCATTTGGTTTATGGATACTGTGGAGCAGAAGTCCGTTCTCTTAGTTCAGTAAAGTGGTATTTTCTCCTCCAGATCATTAGTCAGGGATAGCTAGTTAAAAACCTAATATTCCGGGCTTCCCTGGTGGCGCAGTGGTTGAGAGTCCGCTTGCCGATGCAGGGGACACGGGTTCATGCCCCTGTCTGGGAAGATCCCACATGCCGCGGAGTGGCTGGGCCCGTGAGCCATGGCCACTGAGCCTGTGCATCTAGGGCCTGTGCTCCGCAACGGGAGAGGCCACAACACCACAACAGTGAGAGGCCCGCATACCGCAAAAAAAAAAAAAAAAAAAAAACACCTAATATTCCCATATTTATAAAACACATCCCTTCTCTAGATTGTTTAGTAAATTGTGTTAGAAACATGGATAACCTATTTGGGGAAAAAAAAAAAACCTAGGTTATTCTTACCTTTACCATACCCCCAAATAAATTATAAATCGATTAAAAGATTAAATTTTTTTAAAAAAATCTAAACTTCCAGGAGAAGAATTTCTATGGATTTGAAAGCAATGCAAGAAACCACAAAAGAAAAGATTGATACCTTTTCCTTTTTAGTTTAATATTTAATTTGTAGAATTTAATGTGTTTGACTAAATGTAAATATACTTTTTAAAAATCCGTAGTATTTTAAAGCAACAATAAGATGTATATATGCAACAGGGTCTGAAAAATAATATCTTACTTATCATAGCAATCAATAATAAGTACATTAATGTCACAATATAAACATTAAGAAAGAGCATGAACAGACAATTCTCAAAGGTAATGACCAATAAATGAACAATAGTCATTTGAAAATGTGTTTATCCTCATCTATAACCAAAGAAATAAAAATTAAAACAATAAATCACTGCCAGTACTGCCTATAAAATCGCAAAATTGAAACGTCAATTTAAATGTTAGTGACGTTTATGAGACTCCGAGTGGTTTTAATTTCTTTTTTGAAACTCCTAAGTTTTATTAATTAATTTATTTATTTACTTTTGGCTGCGTTGGGTCTTCGTTGTTGTGAGCGGGCTTTCTCTAGTTGCAGCAAGCAGAGGCTACTCTTCATTGCTTTGCGCGGGCTCCTCATTGCAGTGGCTTCTCTTGTTGTGGAGCACGGGCTCTGGGCACGGGCTTCAGTGGTTGTGGGACGCAGGCTCAGTAGTTGTGGCTTGCAGGCTCTAGAGCACAGGCTCAGTAGTTGTAGCACACGGGCTTAGTTGGTCCGCGACATGTGGGATTGTCCCTGAGCAGGGCTCGAATCCATGTCCCCTCATTGGCAGGCGGATTCTTAACCACTGCACCACCAGGGAAGTCCCTGAAACTCCTAAGTTTAAAATTTTCTACAATGAACATGTGTTACTTTTATAACAGAAAAATTAATGCTTTAAAATATATGTGGATGTGTATTTAATCTCTTCTCTCCAACCCAAGACATGACTAAGAAGTGTACACCTTTTTAAGTGGATTCTACTGATTCTGTTTCCTAATTCCACTATATTTCAGTTAACCTAGATATTGGTTGTTCCTTGAAAATAAGAATTAACAAAAGCAGAGATTTTCCCAAGCTGATGACATCCTATGGTAATATTTCATGGCCAGGATAGAAGAGCCCTCATGATAAGGGCTGTTTTGTGGAAAGTGCTTTCTGTAAGGTCAACAGCCTGTACCAGTTTGACTCCATAATTAAACTTTAAGACTCTGTCTGAGGCGTTGAGGTGAAGTGTTCTGGAATTGTTTAGGGTTCAGGGAAGATGCCTTTGCCATAATAAAAAGAAATTTTAAGAGAAAGAGGTTATCAAGAAGGATGTGTTTTTCTTTAGTGACAAGCTATAGAATCTATCCATTGATTTCAAAACAATCTCAGTGTAAAGAATTTTCGAGTTTTTGTGAAGATCTCTTAAAATGGATCTCTTAGAGAAGTAGAAGGTGAGAGTCATATAGGACTTTATTCATTATGACCCAAATTTATTAGTAGCCAGGCATCTTATTTAAAAGCAGTTTACTTAAACTATCTGGTTAATCCTTGTAATAATCCTCTGAAGTAGGTACACTGAATTATTCATTTCACAAAAGAGGAGGAAATTGAGATGTAACAAGTCTAAATAGCCAGACCAAAGGTCCACCACAACGACATGAGAGAGGCAGGGTTTGAGCCCAGACAAGTATGCCTGTAAAGATTGAATTTGTACCTTGAATACTGCACTGTCTCCACATTATAATTCAGTAATCCTAACTTTCCCCCCAACAACTGACTCCAGCTCTACATAGGGCACTGCACAGTCTAACATAATCTGCCCACCTTACCCTTGCTTTTGGGTGGCAAAGCAGAAAGAGCTTGGGTTCTATGTTCTAACTTGGATTGAATCTTTATTCTGCTATCATGTTCCTCTTAGTTATCTCGTCACCTGTGAAATGGGGGAAAATAATACCTCAGAGGGATGCTCTGAAGATTGAGATACCATATGTGAAAGTGCTTAGAACAGTGCTTGGCAAATAGTAGATGTTGAATAAATATTCGTTTCCTTTCTTCCTTCCCTTGACAAACAAAAGTGGTTCTTCCTGACCAAGTCAGTTTGCATGAAAATGCTTCCATGGCTCTCAGTTTATCACAGAATCCTTAGAAAATTTACTCATAAGATCAAAAAGACCTTAGACAGGGATCCCAGAGGTTTTTAATCCTCCAGGTTTCGGCAGAGTATGCTGCGAGAAGCCAAAGCAGAGGTTGATATAACTTGATGCTCTGAATTCTCTCTCTTCTGGATTCAGGCAGGCTATTTATACTCTTGTTTCTATGACTCTTGCTTCTCTTTCAACTCTCCTACATAACCCTGCCCCCCGGTTCCAAAATACATTTTACACAACTGAACTCTAGCTCAGACTGCTGATATGAGATTTCTCAAAGATGCCTTATCATTTCCTGCTCCCACACTTTTTTTTTCTGCCAGACTCTCTCTCTGAAATAACCGTCTACTCAAAATTTATCTTTTATCTTCAAGACCCAACTCAATTCATCCTCATTCATACATCTGCTCTGACCACTCTGGACGGAAGAGACCTCACTTGCTACTAAACCACTCTAGCACTGAGTATCCCTCAGTTCACAGGTTTGTACATACTTTTGTATTTTAGGGCTGAAAAAGGACTGAATGGAATAGTGGTTTAAGATGGCATCTGATTAGCAGTCCCTTAAGCTGCTTCTCCCAGCTCCTTACTCAACTATCTATGTAACCAGCAAAAGTCAAATTCTCACAAAAACACTAAAATCTAAGACCAATAGGCAAACTATTATCAGGATTAGGAAGGAACTTCTGCAATTTAAAGGCCAAAAGAACTGGATTGAGAAACTTTAAAAACCACTTTCCCATTAAACATAGATTAAAATTCTTGGCCTGAAAGGAGAACCACCCTTTGCTCCTCCTCAGCTGTTTCCCCCCTACTCAGAAAGAAAGGAGACCTGTCGGTCACCACCAGCAGCCACCAAAAAGAATACATGGTGGGGGGCAACCAACCCTCTTATCAGGTAGGTGATATTTTACGGGGTGTCCAAAATGCTATCCCCTAATCCCTAGTACAGTGATTCAAAAGAGTTAAAAATAATAATAGAAACTAGAAAAAGATTTTCAGGAACATGCCAAGAAAAAAATAAAAAGCAGATGTCAATATTAATTTTTTTAAGTCAGATGTGAGGGGTGGAGGGAGGGTGAATTGGATGAAAGTGGTCAAAATGTACAAACTTTCAGTTATAAGATAAATATGTACTAGGGATGTAATGTACACAGCATGATGACTGTGGTTAACACTGCTATGTGGTTATACAGTATTTGAAAGTGTTAAGAGAGTAGTTCCTAAGAGTTCTTATCACAGGAAAAAACTTTGTTTTGGGTATCTATATGAGGTGATGAATGTTAACTGAACTTAGCGCATAATCATTTTATAATATACGTTAAGTCAAACACCTTAAACTTAACACAATGCCGTACGTCAATTGGGTCTCAATAAAACTGGGAAGCAAAAGTCAAATGTGAGGCCAAACATAAAATTAATGAGAAGGTATTTGATATTGATAAATTTTACAGTGAAGATATAATTATGAATCTCTTCAAATAACGTAATGGCTGAATATATAAAGTAAAAACTGTTAGAAATATAAGGAAAAATAACAAAAACAGTTACTGTGGAAGAATCACATACATATCTCAGGCTATGAGAAATCCAGTAGGAAAAAAGTAAGGAAAAAATAGATTGGAATAATATCTTTAATAATATATCATAATATAATATATAAGGTGCTATATATGTACATATGTGCTTATATATCATATATAGAGATATATGTCAATAGATATATAGATAGATAACCAAAGCAGCTGCCAGCAAAAGTATGCATGAAATATTTAGAAAATTTTTTATAGTATTTGTCTCAAAGAAAGAATCAAGAAATTCCAGTAATTAGAAATCCATTCATTGATTTCCATGTACTCTTACTAGACATTAATAAGGATAATAAATGGGCAAACACTTATGTTACCATTGAGTTAAAGCAAGAATTAAAACTACAATTACAAACCATTTAGAAATTAACAAAAATGACAACATTATATATCAAACTATAGAATGACACCAAAGCTACAACCAGAAACAGATTAATAGGAGGAAAGAACTGATATGTTTTTGTTTACTGGAATTTTTGTTGTATGTTCTAACAATTTTGCATTGCTTAAAACTAAGCTGTAGCCACTTCAATATTTCCTGAGGTAGTGTTCCATACATGTAAAATACCATTCAAAGGAAATAATATGCTGGGCCTAGTATCTTCTTGTATTCTCTCTACTCACATTTGTTTTGACCTGTATTTGCCAGTTCTCCATTTCCTTGGGACACCAACCAGTTGGCACCATATTTGATCGCCTGGTGCTCACTTCAGGCCCCTTTAAATTTAACATTTCTTTAAGTACAATTTCTGACTTTGCCCCTCAGCACATGCTATTTTATAGTTAATCCTTGGTTCCACACAGCCAGTATTACTAGTAAGAGGCACTCACACCTTCTCTCAGGACACAAGGAGCCTTTATATGATGGAAGAACACCACCTTGCCTCCCAACAAGAGGAGGGAAATCACAGAGGAAAAATCAATTGTAATTTAGTACGAGGGTCTGTGGTCTTTATGGTCCCTGGTAAATTTATCACAGAATTAAATAAATACATATATGCATATGCAATTACACACATATACCTACATATGCATTACATACATACATAAATGGAGGGTGAAAAAGCTATCTTTTAGGGATAAATCAGAAGTTATAAAAAATATATACATTTTGAACTTTTAAGTTCTATTTCACCGACAATCATTTGAACTAAAATAAAAAGATTATTTTTCTCCTGTGAGCTTCCTGTGTTCAATAAAATCATGAGTATGGTGTATGGATATAAGAAGAATTAGGGTGGATATAGAATTTATATCCTGGACTCTCAGATATACAGATAAATAAGGTAGGTTTGCGTTACATCTCACTCCTCAATTCAAATGCTGTGTTTACTTTTCCTAAATTTTTCGCTTAATGTATTAGCCATGTTATTATTTCTGTAGCAACTATACCCCTTAATAAACTATAGTGCATTTTCTCAATTCAGAGTTATTTCCAACAACAAAACTGTCAGTTTCTTAAGAAACTATGAGTAGTTGCTATAGTCAATTATGGTACCATAAAAGAAGATATTGGGTCCTTACTTCTGTAATAGTTCTCACTGAATTATATGTATGTACAGAAAGACAAACTGATCTGCTCACAATAATTCATGCAGTGTTTAAATCTAATAACATTTTTCTCCAATGTAGACGAGGGTCCAACGTATCTCTTACCCTGGACGTGAGTAGCTTGGGGAATGTTGAACCCTTTGTGGCCACACCAACCCCACGGGAGAAGGTAGCAATGGAGTATCTGCAGTCAGCCAGCCGTATTCTCACAAGGTCACAGCTCAGGGACGTCGTGGCAAGTTCACATTTACTCCAAAGTGAATTCATGGTGAGCCTGCTATTTATGATTCACTCTTCAGTAGGCATTTTGATATACTAGGCACTAGAGGCACATTCTAAAATGACACTGTCTTCCACTCAGGCAACTTACGGTTAAATGGTTACAGTTCAAAAGGTTAAGTGCAAGGATTTTAGATCCACCCTGCATCTCATCAACTATTGGTAAGTGTTCAAACTAGAATGTGAATTGAGGCAGAGTATATAAGGGCTGGCCAGGCAAAGTGACAAGAAGTAGGTGAGCATTCCGGGATGAAGGAACAGCCTTGCTGTCACTGTTCGGGAAATTAAATTGTGCAGTTTGACAGGAGCATTGAAATTAAGGTGGGAAGTGACAGAAATTGAGTTTCAGATATAAAAGAAACCCAAGTCTTAATACATATTTAAGGGTTTGGACTTATCTTGTGTTTTAAAAAGATCACTATCTGCAGTAGAGTCAGCATTAGAAAGAGGTATTTTGGAGATTGTAGAGATAATCCTGTGGAGCTGTGATGGTGGTCAAAACTAAAATAGTAGCAGTGAAAATTTGGGAGAGTCTATTAAGTGGGCTTAATAGGCTAAGGCAGCCAAGACAAAGTCAGGGATGACACCCCCATTTTTAGACTTGAGCAACAGCGTGAATGTATTGTCATTTAATGAAATAAGGAACACAAGAGGAAGACCCAATGTGAGCTAAAAATGATGGTGAGTTTCATTCAGCTAAAAATGATGCTGACCCATCAGTGTTGGTGGTGATAATGCATGAACACACGTTTCAATCCAGAGAGCATGGAGACAGATTAGACCTTCTTAGGTCTAATTGTTGCCCAAGGGGAATATCCATTTTATAGAACCCCTTGCATCTTAAAGCAGTTGTACATTTAAGCCATAGCTGTTGGGTATAATAAGTTGACGACTTCAGGGTCAGTTCAGGTGTTTGCAACCACCCTAATGACGAAAGAGACAGCAATAGGTTAGATCTATCAGCTTCATCAACTCTTATTAAAATACAAGCATGTCGTTTTAAAAATTAGACCTCGTAGCATATCATCTTTTATGTATGAAAAAAATGAGACCTGGGAGGAATCAAAGAACCAGTCAGTGATCACATAAGTGGCCAAAGGTACACCTAGTATTCTTTTCTACAACCACAGATAGCTCTTTGTTCTATGAGATAAGCCCTTAACACAGTCTGCTTCCCTGAGAGATGAGGCCAACAAGGAAGGCCGAGGAGAGAGATAATGCTGGAAGATGACAAATTGTCAGTGTGTGTCAGAAAACAGGAAAGATCGGGGAGGAATAAAGATATTCATGGCTTTGCTAAAACAGACTAACTTGTTGGAAATTACCAAGCATGAACATGTGGTTTCTATTGAACATTCAACAGTTTTGCTTATTTTGGTAACTTGGAACTGAGAACTTGCAACATTTAGTTGGAGCAGAGAGTAGGAATAAATATCGTAAATACCTAAAATAATGCAAGCTTAGGAAACAATATTTTAAAAGTAAGCTACTCCTCTCAATGGACCGAGTCTTAAATTCACAGTATAGTCAGGCTTTTCTTGAATTTTCAGATTGACTGAAAACAAGGACAATTTAAATAAATTTGCAGATAATTTCTTTCATTTCAATGAATATTAAGCTGTCAAGTTCTATTTTCTGTAGGAGAAAGTGTAGATAACAAAAATATTATTTTATGTGATCTAGGGACAAAAGGTATTTTAGTGCACATTGACCTTATCTAAGCAATCCTTTGCAGAATTTTAAGTTAGAGAACATACTATTTTGCATAATCAACTCCTTAAATATTTGTTTAGACCCTTTTGAAAACGTTGGCTTTTTGTTTCCTTTGTCCCAGTCAGCATCAGACGCCCACCTTTTTCTGTCTAACACACAGAGCGACTTCTGCTTTAATTGTTCCCTCCTCCATCATTTGACATATATTCTGACTTAACAAAAATACTTGTGTTCTTGTTAAGTGCGAGAGGACAGTGCCTAAATGCCCTTCACTACAAATGTTGCATTTACAACCACAAATGGAACAGTACAATTATAAACCATTTCTTAATCCAAAAAAATGCATCATATCATCATCACTTAAATCAGCAAAAATGCCCTCTGTATTTACCATTTGGGGAGGAAGGTTTTCATAATCCTAAAAGAGTCACAACTAATGTTAAAAGAGAATCTATCATAGTAAAATGTTTGGTACTGAATCTACACAAAGATAGGAAGAAATCTGAATACATTGTTTAAGAAAAAGCAGTTTTTCAGCTGCCTGTTTATATATTTCCAGCAATTATGTCAGAACAGGATTCTTAAAACCTAACCAAAGTTTTCTATGTCTCTTTAGGAACTACATATCAAATAATACTTTCTAACACACAAAGCCGTTTCTTGGAGTCAGCTTGTCAGGGTGCAGCTGATGTGTTTATGAAGGGAAGGGTGTTGGTCAACCAGAGGTGGTAGTCTGTTGTTTCATAAATGACTTTGAAGTCCAGTAGAGCTCTGGATCAGATGGCCCCCCGTGAAGATTTTCTTTGTGACAGCATTAAATACAGTATTTGATATCATTTATTTTTGCAGGAAATACCAATGAACTTTGTGGATCCCAAAGAAATTGACATTCCATGTCATGGAACTAAAAATCGCTATAAGACCATTTTGCCAAGTAAGTTTTTTGAATTAAACTTTTTTGTGTGGTAAAGCTCAAGCCTTCCCCATCCACCCCTACCTCACCATTTCCCATCCTCACAAGTTCCATATACACACCAAATTTGGAATTGCAAGCACATCTCAAGACTAATAATCGTTAAAGTGGAATTCCCTGGCGGTCCAGTGGTTAGGACTCTGTGCTTTCACTGACAGGGCCCGGGTTCAACCTCTGGTCAGAAAACTAAGATCCCACAAGTGGTGCAGCCAAAAAAAAAAAAGACTAATAATCATTAAAGTGGTCTAAGGTTAATAACTTTATCTTGTATTACTCTTAAAATAATGGTCTGCTCATAATTTCAGTAGACACATGGCTCTAAAACTTTACTGTGGCACACTTTATGGTCAACTGACTTTCACTAAGTGTCAAACAATGCAGTGGGGAAAGGCTAGTCTTTTCAATAAGTGATGCTGAAACAACTGGGTAGCCACATGCAAAAAAAACTGAAGTTGGACCCTGCCCTACACAGCATACAAAAATTAATTCAAAATGGATCAGAGGCCTAACTGTAAGAACTAAAACTATAAAACTTTTCACATAAAAACAGATGTAAATCTCATGACCTTGAATTAGTCAATGATTTCTTAGATATGACACCAAAAGTATAAGCAACGAAAGAAAAAAACAGGTAAATTGAACTTGAACAAAATTTCAAAGTTTTGTGCTTCAAAAGGACACCATCAAGAAACTAAAGAGATGACAATGACACAAAATGGGAGAAAATATTTATATATTAGACATCTAATAAAAGACTTGTATCTATAATATATAAAGAACTCTTATAACTCAGTTATAAAAAGACAAATAGCCCAATTTTAAAATGAGCGAGGGACTTGAATAGACATTTCTCCAAAAAAGATACACAAATGGCCAATGAGCATATGAAAAGATACCCAACACAATTAGGCATCAGGGAAATCAAAACCGAAGTGAGATAACACTTCATAACCACATGATTATAATAAAAAAGACAAGAGAAAGTGTTGGCAAGGATGTAGAGAAATTGGAACCTTCATACTTTGATGGTAGGGATGTAATATGGTACAGCTACTGAGGAAACACTCTGGTAGTTCCTCAAAAGGTAAAACCTAAAGTTACTATATGACTCAGACTTTCTACTCCTAGGTATATGCACAAAAGAAATAAAAACATGTAGCCACACAAAAGCAGCTGTACACAAATATTTGTAACAGTATTATCTGTAATAGCCCAAAGAGTAGAAATAACCACAATATCCATCAACTGATGAATGGATAAATAAAATGTAGTATATTCACGCAACATAATATTATTCAGCAATAAAAAGTAATGAGGTACCAGACTTCCCTGGTGGCACAGTGGTTAAGAATCCACCTGGCACAGGAATAAAGATGCAGATGTAGAGAATGGACTTGAGGACACGGGGGGGGGAAGGGTAGGCTGGGACAAAGTGAGAGAGTGGCATCGACATATATACGCTACCAAATGTAAAATAGATAGCTCGTGAGAAGTAGCCACATAGCACAGGCAGATCAGCTCGGTGCTTTGTGACCACCTAGAGGGGTGGGATAGGGAGGGTGGGAGGGAGACGCAAGAAGGAGGGGATATGGGGATATATGTATATGTATAGCTGATTCACTTTGTTATACAGCAGAAACTAACACACCATTGTAAAGCAATTATACTCCAATAAAGATGCTAAAAAAAAAAAAAAAGAATCCTCCTGCCAATGCAGCGGACACGGGTTTGAGCCCTGGTCCGGGAAGATCCCACACACCGCGGAGCAACTAAGCCCGTGCGCCACAGCTACTGAGCTTGTGCTCTACAGCCACAAATACTGAGCCCTCATGCCACAACTACTGAAGCCCGAGTGCCTAGAGCCCATGTCCCACAACAAGAGAAGCCACCGCAAACAGAAGCCCGCGCACCACAACGAAGAGTAGACCCGGTTGCCATAACTAGAGAAAGCCCGCGTGCAGCAATGAAGACCCAATGCGGCCAAAAAATAAATATAATTAATTAATTAATTAATTAATTATATTAATTTTTTTTAAAGTAATGAGGTACTGATGCATGCTATGACATGGATGAACCTTGAACTCATTATGCTAAGTGAAAGAAGCCATCACAAAAGAACTCATACTGCATAATGCCATTTATATGAAGTGTACAGTTAGGCAAATCTGTAGACATAGAAACTACAGTTGTTGCCTAGTGGTGAGAGGCATGAGAAATGACTACTAAAGGGTATGAGTTTATTTGGGAGATAATTAAAAGTCATCCTTGCTAGAAACATTCTATATACTATCTTGTATCCTTACAGAAGAGTCTAGTAGCTATAGGGCTGCCTCCAGAGCCAATCTGCTGAGGTTCATATCCAGCTGCACCACTTACTGTATGGCTGTGGGTAAATTTCTTAACTTAATCTGTGAAATGGGAGTAGTAGTAGTCACCTCACAGGGTTGTTGTTAGAGCCCAGTGCTTTGCACATGATAAAGTGCTCAATGTTAGCTATTCTCATCATAACTCAGAAAGATATTATTGTTCCTTTCTTCCGGAGGAGGAAAGTGAGGCTTATAGATATTAAAGAAGCAAGATTCAAATCCAAACACGTCTGCCCCCATGCTTTCCACCACTGATAGTTGCACAACTCTGTGGATTAAACAAATAAAAATAAATTATGTGATGGCACATTTTAAACGAGTGAATTGTATGGTATATGAATTATATCTCAAAAAAGCTGTTACCAAAAGACTTCATTGTGCATAACAATCACCTAGAGTCCTTGTTAAAAATCCAGTCCTGTGGGCTTCCCTGGTGGCGCAGTGGTTGAGAATCCGCCTGCTGATTCAGGGGACGCGGGTTCGTGCCCCGGTCTGGGAAGATCCCATGTGCCGCGGAGCGGCTGGGCCCGTGAGCCATG
>NC_041219.1:6877358-6879773 GCF_002837175.3 Physeter macrocephalus | reverse complement strand
AGCCTGCGCATCCGGAGCCTGTGCTCCGCAACGGGAGAGGCCACAACAGTGAGAGGCCCGCGTACAGCAAAAAAAAAAAAAAAAAAAAATCCAGTCCTGTGCCCCACCCAGGTGATTCTGATACAGGTGAAAGCAGGACCACACTTTGAGAAACACTGTTTAGACTATGTTAAAACTAAATTTAACTCCATGAAATTTATCGATGTCAAGCAGTGAGCTAGATTCCCGGAACCAGTAAGGAGTAAGGAGCAGCATATAAGATTAAGGAGGTCACAGACCAGAGGAGAGACATGTAAACAAGTAATTATGTTCAATGTAAGAGCCTGAATAGAGATCTTGCCTAACCGGTGTAGGAGGACTAATTCTGCCTAGAAAGGCAAAAATACTTTGGAGAAGAAGCAATATTGTCAATCACTAAACAAACAGATATAGTTGGAATTTTGGCAAAAATCCATAAACATCTCAAGGCAAGAGCTCTGGAAAGATGGAGCCACGAAGATTTGTTTTAGAGTATTGACATTGAAATAGTAGGGTCTTCATAATTCAGTTCATTAATTCACTCATAAAACACCAAATTCTTCATATTTATAGTAATAGAGCAAGAATTACTGTTAATAGTGTCCTTGGGCTTCCCCTTCTGTTGGAGTTGGAAACACATTGTAACAGTTACTCCACTGTAACATATTTTTAATTGGTCTGTATAGTTAAACCTATTTACCTAAGATATAGTCACTGTTGAAAGATATTTTATAACTATAATTGGCTGAAGGGGATGAAAGTGCTGTGTGTTACAACTGGTCTCTCTCTCTCTCTCTCTCTCTCTCTCTCTCTCTCTCTCTCTCTCCCACCCTGACTCTCTCTCTCAGGACTTTTCATCTGAAATTTACCAAACATAAGCAATTAGGGCATATACATGTATTGCAAGTATTATACTTAATCACCTAATCTCAGAAGGATTTGGAAATTATTAGGACTATTTTAAAGTTCAGCCTTCTCTGTTTCCTGCCAGATGCTATCAGACAACTGCTTCACAGTCCTGTGTCAGCTTTTCCATTCCCAGAACTGGGTGGGTCGCTTGAACCAGGGCACCTGTGCTGACAATTGATGTTTCAAATGACAGATTTTCTGTTGAAAATGTCTATAGGCTGAATACCCCACCCACCCCCTGTTGCACAGAATATAATCTAGTAAATATAGCTTGGACAAGCCGCATCATTGGCTGGAAAATCATCAGAAAAGACTGGAATGAATATGAAAAGCTGCTCCTTATGGTTTATTTTAGACTGTAATATGGGGTAAATTTGAAACATTACATAAAATAATAATCTTAAAATGATTAATATTTTAAATATTATAATTGTTTTTATTGTTTTAACCTAAAATAAACTCTCAAGTTTAAAAGCTTCCAGCTTGTACCTATTAGTGAGTTTGTATAATTTGGAGGATGTTTTGCAGCAGAAATATGGATGGCCAAGAACCAATTAAATTGTAGCTTTTTTTCTAAGGACAGTGTCAGCCTGGCTCAGAACATTCTTAAGTGGTAGATTAAAGTGCTTAGGACAAGTTTATATCAAATTAGTTTACAATATAAACAAATATTTGTGATAAAAATTTATCTATGTCCTAAACACAAGAGCAATGGGAAAAAACTGATCATATATCAATGTGAAATTATTTGTCCAACAAAGAAGTATAACAAGAAATTTTATGTATATCTTTTCCATGCAGCCAATTTATTTATACAACTATAAAACAATATAAATCAAGTTTAAAACCCTATTTACTCTGACCATCATTTTATATTTAAAAATTTAAAGTCTAGTAATGTTTCCTACTTACATTATGTTTTCCGTTTCACTATATAAAGTGCCTAGAACAGAGTAAATATGCAAATAAGTGAACCACTCATTAAAGCAACGAGTTGTGTGACTCAGCAAAATACTGGAGTTTAGACTTGATTTCCTATCCTGGCAAAAACATTTACAATTTATGGCAAGCTATTTAATCTTTCTGTGCCATCCTTTCTTTGTCCCTAAATATAGTAATAGTAATACTACCCTGTAAGGCTATTGAAAGAATCAAATAAATATATGAAAAATGGCTAGGAAAGTTCCAACTAATAGTAAACCCTCAGCTAATGTTAGTTTCTCCTTTCCTTCTCTACCTAACTGAATCCATCATTAACCCCAGAAACAATTCCAGAAAATAAGAACACTAACCTTGGAGAGAAACGTTTACAGTTTCAAAAACAGTATTGAAGAGCCCTGTTTTCTCTTATAATGTTCACATGCGTGTTAAAAAGTGAATTTCAGGGCTTCCCTGGTGGTGCAATGGTTGAGAGTCCGCCTGCCGATGCAAGGGACACGGGTTCGTGCCCCGGTCCGGGAAGATCCCACATGCCGCGGAGCGGCTAGG
>NC_041219.1:6856621-6877322 GCF_002837175.3 Physeter macrocephalus | reverse complement strand
GTCCGGAGCCTGTGCTCCGCAACGGGAGAGGCCACAACAGTGAGAGGCCCGCCTACCACCAAAAAAAAAAAAAAAAAAAGTGAATTTCACATAATCTATCGCTGCATTACCAAATTCAGCACCGTCCACTAAAACTCTCTACAATGATGGAAATATTCTGTATCTCCAATGTGATCGCTGTTAGCTGCATGTGGCAATGAGCACTTGAAGTATAGCTAGTGTACTCAAGGAACTGACTTTTAAATTTTATTATATTTTAATTAACTTAAATTTACCTACATGTGGCTAGTGGCTACCGTAATGGACAATGCAGGCCTAGAGTCTTCTCTCTCTTCCAACAAATTTGAAGATGATTCCCAATCACCTTGAAGGTGTGGCCAGTCCCTGCTTTCCTTCCATTTCGCGCTTATCTTAAATTCATCTCTGAAAACTATCCTATTAATGGACAATGCAGGCCTAGAGTCTTCTCTCTCTTCCAACAAATTTGAAGATGATTCCCAATCACCTTGAAGGTGTGGCCAGTCCCTGCTTTCCTTCCATTTCGCGCTTATCTTAAATTCATCTCTGAAAACTATCCTATTCCTCTCATTCCTACCTTTGCCCATCACTGGAAGGGATACACTTTTCCCTCATCTAATAGCTTCTTCTCTGACTTCAAACCTTAAACACATTTCCTCCCGGAGAGGAAATCTTCAACCCAGTATAAACTTTGACAAAATATGATATGATTCCAATCAAAATATCAGGATCCAGGTATCATTTTGTCTGTTAAAAAGAAGACTTAAGATTGCCAGAAGGTATTTTAAAGAGATCAAAGTGGGGAAATTTCATGTGTTCTATACACCAAAACTTTATGTGTTCAATAATTTGTTGAGAGGAAAAAAGAAGCAAGAAGGAGGGAAGAAGGTAGAGGAGAGGAAGGGAAGGAAGGGAGGGAGGAAGGGAGGAAAGGGACCTAAGGAGGAAGGGAGGGGAAAAAGGAATGAAAGAGGAAGAAAGCAAAGGAAGGAGAGAAGGAAATACTGAATAAAAAGGGAAGAGCAGAAGACAGAGAGGAAAAGTGATCAGTGCTTAATGTAATGTTTGTAATTATTATTGATACTGCCCAGATGAATCATAAATGGTATGCTAAGCACTTAACATATAATTCAGAAATACCAATTCTGAAAAAAGTTATCATAGTGAATTTGACTAATATGTAGACTTAAAATGCATCACATGAATAAACTTATAACAATAAAGATGAAAATAATAACAAATGATGATGACAAAATTTTGTTTTTTTAATCCTTGACATTTTTATTACACTAAACAACACTAAAAAGGCTTTGGTTGGAACCAAATTTATTTTCCCCTACTCCATCATATGTTGTATTCTTGTTTTTTGTTTTTGTTTTAATATTTGGAAATCTCTTAATACTTGGAAATACTATAAATTACCAATTTTCAACATAAACTTAATTAAGCTTGACAGGACACCTGCTTCTAAGCAATTTTCGGGTTGAGTTCCCAGTAAATCATATATATCGTAGGCATTATAAAAACTGAAGGAAGTGGGCCTCTTTTCAAGTCTGAGTGGTTTAGGGCGTTTGTGGAAACTTTTAAAAATCATTGGATACTGAAAAGTAATGGAAGTTTTCCTTTCCCCTTTGCTTTGAAAAGAAAAAAATTGAAAAAAAGCATTGCTTTAACTCTTTCTAATCGAAATTAATTCTGATGTTAAACACTCTCTGAGCCACATACCAAATAGAAATCACAAAGGATACAAACGTTAATTAAAGACAGCCCTTGCTTTCAAGGGGCTCATCACAAACCATCGAGGGCAAGCAAACATTTAAGCACTTAAAATACGAGATGTTAAATACTAAAATAAAACTCAGGCAGCCTGAGCAAAGAAGGGAATGCCTAATTCCACCAGGAAGACAAGGGAGGGCTTCCGAAAGAAGGTATTTCTTGAACTGAGCTCTAAAAAATGAGGAAGACTTTACTATGCAGAGACGGCAGGGAAACAATACATGCAAAAGCATAGAATCTGCAAGAACGTGGGGTATTTGAGAGATTTCCTTGGGCCCATATGACTAGAGCATGTACACGTAGAGAAGTGATTATTGATGAGGCTGTGGGAAAAGATAGACTTGTTGGACCCACTAAGGAGATTTCATCCCCTAGATCTGTACTGTCCAGAGAGCAGCCACTAGCTACACATGGCTAAGTAAATTTAAATGAATGAAAATTAAATAAAATTAAAACTTTAGTTCCTCAGTTTGTACTAGCTACATTTCAAGTGCTGAACAGCCAACATGGCTGGTGGTCACAATTTTGGGCAACACAGATAAGGAACATTTCCATTATCACAGAAAGTTCTATTGGGCAATGCGGCTCTGGACTGTCGAATTGTCAATAAGTATTCATAATAAAATGAAGGCAGTGGACAAATAAGTTTATAAATAATAACTTCTTGGAAATTCACAGAGTATATTAGCATAATAGAGACCCTGAGAAATTCTGCAGTGAAAAGATTGTTGTTCAAGTTTGTTGAATTCAGTGTTTTCCATATTTATTTGATTACTGAACCCCCTTTTAAAGGATGATCTAATTTACAAGTTATATGAACTAATTCTGTATGTTATAAAAGAAATGATTTACAGATAACAGTTTTGGAAATACTGCTGTGGACAATTAGGAACCATGGATGGCATTTAGGCAAGGGAATGATGTGATCAGATTTTATTTTACAAAGACCGCCTTGCCAGGTATGAGAAGGATGGATGGGTAAAGAACAAGATTGACGGCAGTTAGACCAGATGGGATGCTCAGGTCCTAGCCTAAGAAGAAAGACTTGGGAAGAGGGAGGCAAGATAAATCCTAGCGAGTTTCAGGAAACCGAACGGACAGAACATGAATATGGAGGGTCAAGTCCAACTAGTTTTCAAACATGGACTCAGGAGCTGTGGTAGCACACCCAACATAGAATAACACAGGGCTATCAGGAGCACATGATCATGTGGAGTTTCACAAAGCTGTAGTATATCCAGAAGGAAATGAAAAATTTAAAAATGTGGTCTATAAGTGAGGAGAGTAGTCTGGTGTAAGATATATATTGGGGAGTCTCCAGGATATGGGTACAAAATCATGGGGATGAATCAATCACCCAAGAAGGCAGTGTCAAGTGAGCATAGAAGAGGGTCAAGTTGAATTCTACAATCAGCAACATTAGAGGAGGCAGACGAGGGACTTCCCTGGCAGTCCAGTGGTTAGGACTCCACGCTTCCACTGTAGGGGGCACGGGTTCGATTCCTGGTTGGGGAACTAAGATCCCATATGCTGTGCAGCACAGCCAATCAATCAATCAATCAATCAATAACTAAAGGAGGCAGAAGAAATAAGCAAAAGATTGAAAAGAAACCATCAAACAGGTAGCAGAAAACCCAGAATGCTGTGATGCAGCATCCAAGGGAAGAGAAAACTCCATAAAAAGATATATGGTCTACAGTTTTTTAATTCTACGCAGAGGACATGAAAAAATAAATACCACCATGGGCTCATTGGGTTTAGTAGCAAAAGTGTCACCAGCGGCAAGAGCAGTGTCTGCGTAAGACTAGGGTTAGGATAGATTGGAGTGTACGCAAGAAGGATTGAAGTGTAGATGAGGAGGTGGGCAAAATACACACTCAGCCTTTACCTGTCGGGAGAGGAAGAGCAACAGAACAATTGCTAGAGAGGAATGCATAGAACTGACTTCTTAAAAAATGGAAGGGGCCATTTAAATCAATGCAATAGACATTTACTGAATGTCTATTACGTATATAAGCACTGTGCTAGACACCAGGTCTTATACAGATCATGAAAAATCCCCATCCTGGCCTTCAAGAGGCTCAGAGTGTAACCGGGTTAAAGAAATCATAAAGGGATTATTTACATAAATGTTGGTAAAAATCACTACCGTGGTTCACAAAGAACCTTTCAACTCTTCTTGATGGAAAGTGATTTTAGAATTTAATACTATAATAATCTATCTGATATCAGATATTTGAGATGTCAGTGAACCACACATAGTAACTAAAGACAGCTTCTTCCAAGTAGTGAGAGGAGATTTGGACTGGACCAAGTGTTTGCTGTTGGAGGACAGAAGAGAGACTTGAGTAGGGAGATATGGTGCAAATTCCAAATGCAAAGAATAAGAAAAGGAGCGTAAATGAGAAATGGGGTCAAGAATCAGAAACCCACCAAAAATGGCGTAAAGTAGAAACTCATCATCTTGGGCTTATGGACGAGATCTGTGCCAGGACAAGGGGTAAAGATGATCTCAAATGTCCCTCAGTAAACACACATATTTTGGAGATTAATCCTTTGTCAGTTGCTTCGTTTGCAAATATACAGCAGAAACTAACACACCACTGTAAAGCAATTATACTCCAATAAAGATGTTAAAAAAAAAAAGAGAGACAGATACACAGCCACACCAACAAAAAAGCATTGACACATGCCAGATGGTCAGTATATAAGTGTGCTATGTACTGGTTATTGGTGTTCTAAGAAACTTAAAAGAGTAAATCTGGTTAACACAGTCTTTCTTGTTTTCTTCATTAGATCCCCTCAGCAGAGTATGTTTAAGACCAAAAAATGTAACTAATTCTTTGAGCACCTACATTAATGCTAATTATATTAGGGTAAGTAAATAAATCTAAATTTCTTTCTGATGAGCATGTCAATTTACTATTTGGAATTGTTAGTTTTATTTATTTTTTTCCTCAGAGTTGGTTACTAGCAAGTTTGTTGCTTTTTTTTTTTTTTTTTTTTTGCTTGCTTGGTCATAATCAACCTTGGTAGTGGGTCATTTATAGTAAGTCTTCCTTTCCTGTGTGTCTGTGGCTATAGTGCTCCCTCTGAGGTGCTCTGGGGAAGACTGAGCTTTAGAAACCTCAGTACCGTATGCTGTGCCTGTCTTGCTGGGAGAACAACCCCAAGAATTGTGGTGCTAGAATCAATCAAGCTGCAAAAGTCTGTGTTGCTTTTGGATTATCAGAGCTATTTTTTTTTGAAGATCTTCCACCTAAACTTTCAGTGCAAGGCATGAACTTCAAAGCCAACATTTTTGTCTCCTTTCTCAAACTAGGGCTACAGTGGCAAAGAGAAAGCGTTCATCGCCACGCAGGGCCCCATGATCAACACCGTGAATGATTTCTGGCAGATGGTTTGGCAGGAAGACAGTCCCGTGATTGTTATGATCACAAAACTCAAGGAGAAAAATGAGGTATGACCTTTACCCAAGTACGGAACATTATTTTTTTCTGTTGCTATAGAAGAGAGATTGTTTAAGGAAAATTGCCATATACTTAATAACAGATTTAAGATGGAAACATTGAGACATTTAAAGGTAGGCCACTTTATGCTTCCAAAAAATGGTAATTGGTGTTCTATGAAAGACGACTTTCTTTCAGTTAAATCAATGTACTTGGCATACACGGATCACATTTGTACCCATGTATCTCTGTAAGGACATGAGGGGCCATGAATTATCACTCTGATTTATAGGCAGGGAAATAAAAAATTGTTCATTTACATCCCAAGCAATTTTTGAGCACCTACTAAGTGAGATACTATTTTAGTTGCTGGCAATATATTAGTAAACAAACACAAAGATTCCTGCCCTTGGTAGATTTTAACTTTCTAGTTGGGGAGATACAGACAGAAAACAACAAACATAATTTCATAAAAATATAGCATATTAGAAGGGAAAATGCTGTAGGAAAAAAAGGTAGAGCAGCATAAGGGGACTGAGTGTCTGAGCTGTAAGAAGAAGTAAGAAGAGAAGAGCAAGCTGCAGTGTTACACGGGGTGGGTGGGAGAAGCCTCACTAAGAAAGTGAGATTTGAAGAAGGATTTGAAGTTAACAAAAACCAAGCAACTTTCTCAATATTTTCATAAAAAGAAATTCAAGAAAGAGACAAAATTAGATTCCGCATCCATACTAGTAATCTTTTCTAAGGATCTAGCTTACACAATATACGTTCTGTATTTTGCATCGTAAAAATAAAGTTGTGTAATTCCCAAAGGGTGCTTTCCTAGGCACTGCTTACATTTCATGGCATCTTTTTTTTTTTTTTAACATCTCATGGCATCTTATTGAGATAATTTCCAGGCTGATTTTAGTCAGCATTTGTGATTATTTTCTTGTCAAAATTACTATACCAGGGCCTCACCAGGACAATCAGAATTTACGAAAACTGAACTTTCCTTTATACTCCTTTGGTGAGTTATAACCTTTGATTATACTATAACCCTGCTGCTAATCAAGAAAATTCAGGCTCACAAACAGCAATTTAAAGTTTTTTAAAGTTTGTTGTTTTCTTCCATTTTTGCTGCAATAGATAAAGGATCTTTTTCTGAAATTTATCCTGGAAAAAAAAGTACATTTTTTGGCCAGTAGATGAAGTTTTATACTACATTAACTATATGCTTACTAAATAAATGCATTTCTATGAATCTTATATGAAAGCCTGAGGTGGCATAATAAAAATAACCCCTAATATTCTCAGGTGTTTCACCCACTATCAATCTGTCAACATAATAAGCTACTGACAATTCCTGCACAGTTGTTTAATATCTGTGACAATTTACCTTCAAGGTAGGAAAATATTCTTCAAGTTTTAAAGGTGTACTCTCTGTATATATACACCCATACATACATACATAGAACTTATGTAATATGGCAGACTAGATAATCTGAAAAACCATACTGGGTGAAATATGATACAGCATGCATAGCAGAGCTTGGGAGGAAAAAGGTAAATCAGTCAAAAACTGAATAAAAGGCATAAAACCAGAGAATTACAGGTTACTTGTGTTTTAATGACAATATAAGAACTGGAGACAAAGCCTTGGACTTGTAGGAACCAGGACTTGGAACTGACACCTTCCATGAAGTGAACACCTTCAAGGGCTAGGCCTTCAGTGAAAGGGTGAACCACAAAAATAAACCTACCTACCAAAATAGGATTATAAGAGGAAATGAATCCAGAGAAGTCTGGCCTTCTCATGGGATCAATAAAGAGGTACTCTTGAGTATTCAGAATTCAAAACCCAGGAAACACCAAGTGTTAAGTGATTAATATACATTAGTGATTCTTTTATTTATATAAATCATTTATAAACTAGTTTAAATTCATTTAAGTAATAATATAAAAAGTAATACTGCATTGGTAACGTTCTTGTGGCACTTTACAAAAACAAAGGCAAAAACTTTCTGGATGCATGTACTCTCAGCATACACTACACAGAATTTCAAAAGAAAAGGCGCAGCCAAACATAAGCTCAGAAGTCAAAATTCTGAGACACACATGTAAATAAACAACACAAGTAAAAAGCAGAAGAGGCAACAAATAGTAGAAATAGACCCACAAGAAATTGAAATAATATAAACTAAAAATAGAGGCTTTTTTATAATTAAGCACACAAAATATAAAATTTAAAAACTTGGCAAAAGAACAAGTTACTATCAAAAAAGACTAGGAAGATTTAAAAACAAACCAAAGAGTCCTAGAAATAAATATTATAGAGACATTAAAATGAAAAAAAGAAACGTCATGAGACAGGTTTATTAGCAAGCTGGACACAGCTGAATAAATAATTCCTGGATTAAAAAATAGAACTAAGGAAATTACCTAGAAGTTCAAAATGACCAAAAATATGAAAGAGAATTTCAGACATATAGAGGACAGTATTTAGATGTCCAATATATGTCTAATGGATATTTTAGAAGATGAAAAAGGAGAATATTAAAAAAGAAGTAATATTTGAGGAAATAATGGCTAGAGATTTTCCAAAACTGGTGAAAGACTTGAGCTCTCAGATTTGAAAAGCACAGTAAATCCTAGGCTGGATAAGTAAAAATAAATCCACAACTAGACACATCTGTGGAACTGAAAAACACTACTACAGAGACTATTTTAACAACCAGAGTGACTAACAATTGGCTTCTCAATAGCCAAAAATCAGTAGAATAATACACACAAAGGAATGAGAGAAAATCACAGACAACCCAGAACTCACTCAGGATTTAGCAACATTTCTAGATCTGAATAGACTGTACTACTCCTGCCCACTTTGGTTTGAATTACAATTTTCTGAATAGATTGTCACGATGTGTTTTCTCAAAGCACATTCATACCCTTATTAATTCTATTTCTTCTATTAAAAATAAAATCTTATAAAATCAACATAGCAAAAGCACTGTGATGTATGCAATTACATAAATATAAGTATGTAAATGTTTTGAAACAAGTTATATTTTCCACAGAAAACATTACTTTCTTGTTACATATTTATTAAGGATTAATACTTGGCAAAGCATATGTGAAACAATATCTCACAAGGATTAGCAAATAGGTTGTAGTAAATGTGTAAGATAAATTATAATTTTGGTGTCTTGAGCATTTCAATCCTCAGATTTTGTGATATATTTGTTTCCTTAGACAAAAAGTCAGAAATACACCAATAGTGCTTTAACTTGTTCTTGAATCAGGGTTTCATCAGGACAGAAGAAGCCAAGATTGATGGTTAGTGAGAAAGAATTCCCTAGAAGTTGAGTAGGATGTGACATATTTTAAAGAAGTCCAACGAAGATAGTATGAACACTTGGCAAATATGCCAAAACCCCAACAGACAGTTATATTCTTCCCTTCTGTCCCCAAGACCAAAGTTGTGATTCTAAAAGAACTGCTGTATGAGAGAAATATGTATTTCAAAGTGACACGGAGTTGATTTACTGATGATGCTCAGACATCTCCATTCTGAATGTGCAAAGGAATAGAGCCCATCTTGTTCTTTTTCAAGTGCATCATACTTGGAGTTGGTACCTGTTGGTACCATTCTCAGAATTCATGTTCTCCATAGGAGGGCCAAGTAGATCTGCTGAAAAGCCAGAATTTTTTAGAAATAATGGCCACAGGGCTTCCCTGGTGGCGCAGTGGTTGAGAGTCCGCCTGCCGATGCAGGGGACGCGGGTTCATGCCCCGGTACGGGAGGATCCCACATGCCGCGGAGCGGCTGGGCCCGTGAGCCATGGCCGCTGGGCCTGCGCGTCCGGAGCCTGTGCTCCGCAACGGGAGAGGCCACAACAGTGAGAGGCCCGCGTACAGCAAAAAAAAAAAAAAATAATAATAATAATAATAATGGCCACATAAAGGGTGATTGAGGTTTTTATTTTTCTCTTTGGCTGCATAATTCAGAAATTGAAGAGGTATTATTTTTTCTTACCATTTTTAGCCTTTTGCCTTTTTAAATGTCTGGCATATATCTTCTGGAAATATCAAAGTAAATAGATTATGTTACGTGTTTTCTATGTGTAATTTGCTACATGTACTTTCCCGTGGCCAGTCATAATTCCAAATATTGCAGTAAAGATTTTGACTTCTGTTATTGTTGATTACCCATTAAATTAAAATAAAAATTCCTTTCCGTCCAGATTCTCTAAAGATGTAAATACAATACTATGGAGGAAACTTTGATGTTTTACAGATCAAAATGATACTGAGAAGTCTGGCTCAAAAGAAATAGGCAGTAGACTTCACACTGCCAGGAAGATGCTGTTTACCAAAAATGTGCCAACTTTCAATTGTGTTAAGCGTCATTGTTTGGAACAGACAAAAATCATTTCCTCCAAAAATATGTGAAGGTGGAGTTATCTTTAGAAATTCCCAGGCTTTATATTTTCATGAACCTTTCTATTTTCTAATACATAAATAAAGGAATAAGTGAATAATTGCCAGTTCTTATTCAACAATCCCAATATTCTCATAGTTACTTTATAAAATGAGAATAAACAAAAAATTTTAAAATAGAGCTGAAGAATCAGTTATCTTCTATGGCAAGAAAGGAGAAGAGATTTTTATTGCTGGTAAATTTGATTTCTTCATTTAGATAAATCTCAAGGAGGGAATTCCTTTTGAAAGAAATAAAACATTGGAAACACAGTGTCCAAACTTTTAAGGTGAACTATTGCTTGACTAGAGAAGACACAGTGGCCAAAATCTGCAAAGCTGGAGTTAGATCAACCTAAGCAGGACAAGAAGCATTTGCATATTTCCAAAGTTTTCAGACTAGCTCAGACTTTCTCCTAGGAAAGAAGAGAAGTAGTATGAATGTTGGTCATAGTATACATACTGTGGAAGATATTTTCTACTGCCTGCCACTTATTAAATATACGTAGTAAGCACAGTTCATACGTTAATTCTGTGCATTTTCACTCTAACTCTATAAAGCACGATTTACTATACCTATTTTATGGATGAGAAACTTGAGGCTCAGAGCTTAAACCATTTGCCTACAGCCTCAAAGTAAGTGAGTGATAGAGTCCAAATTTTAGTACAGGTTTATTTGATTCCAAAGCTCATGTACTTAAATCACTGCCCCAACATAATAAACGGGCCAAATAAAGATACAAGACATTAGAAGACAAGGGACCCACTGTTGGCTTCAGGGAGCAGTAAGACACTGAATTTATCTTTCAGAAAGTGAGGGAATTACTTGGTGATTTGGCCTAACAAAATACTTCTCTCAAGTATTTAACACAGCCGTATTCTTTCTTAATATTTACATCTTTCATCTGAGTTCAGCTATGTGACTTAAATACTTACAAACCCCATTTTGCCCATTGACCTATTCACACTTTGCAAGCAGTTTGACCTCAGAAAGTGAAATAAATAAATCGTATTTTAAGTATTCTCTGTTTTCATTCCCTTCCTTTCTCTCTCTGGTAAAATTATGGAAAGGATTTATTTTAATTACATTTCTTTGTCCATACAGCTCATATGGTGCCTTACAGTTTTTCAGTAGGGGCTGCAGAGTAAGTAAGTGCACAAGGGAACATAAACCAGGCAAAGCGACAACACACAGAGGCAGACAAGACACCACATAGCACGCGTGAGTTGAGCCGTTTGACGTTGTCTTGGCATAGTAGGGAGTGAAGGGAGATAGGACTGGAATGTTAAATTTTGCTGACGAATATAGAGAATAAAAGAGTGTCCTGTATTCATTGTATATTCTGCTTTTAACATTATATTATGAGTGCTCTCCATGTCATTAGTAACTCATCAAAAACATGATTTTAAATGACTGCTAGAATTTCATTGGTGGATGCTAAAACGTATGTAATCATTTCCTTATTAAGAGATATTTAAGTCATTTCCAATCTTTTTATCCACATCTTTGATTATTTAATTAATGTATATTTTTAGGTGTGAAATGACCTGGCTAAATGATGTGGACTTTTGAAAAAACGTGTTTTCCAGAAATATATCTAACTGTACCACATCTTTAGCATCTGGAATTCTCAAGCTAACCTTGAAGACATTCAGTACATTCCTCTTTATAAAACAACCAATGCTGTATTTGTGCACATTCATTCATTTGACAGATATTTATCAACTATCAACCATCAAGCACCAGTGTAGGTGCTTGGATTATATCTTTATTGACAAAACAGACAAAGATCCCTCCTTTCATGGAGTTACAATCTGAAAGGGGACACACAATAAACAAGAAACAAAATTTTAAAATATTGTATACAGGTACAAAGTGTTAGGTGCTATGGGGGGTGGAGAAAACAAACATATGGTAGAGTAAGAGAGATGGAAGACAGTTTGCAATGAGATAAGGAGGTCATTTTAAAATTTATAAATGGCAGCCTATAAGAATTTTATGAATACAAAAGAAGATAAGCAATGACTTCATTAAGTCAAGTCACAGCTACTATAGATATCTTTACTTAATTAAATATATCCGAAAAAGGCGGGGTGTTTTTTTTTGCAATATAAATTATATCCCATGTTGACCTTAAGTTTCATTATAAAATCTGATGGGTATTCAGTTGGGAATGATTGGCTATTCAATATATAAGTAACTTATACTTAAAAATAAAGTAGACCTTTTTAAGCTGTACATTTGAAGAGAAAATAAATTCTTCTGATAAAAACACTGGTAATTAAATGTTAATTATTCTGTTATGTTCTAAATGAGTGAAATGAAAATACATCTTCTCAACTATTTAAAGTTAGCTAAGAAATTAGAGTTTAAGTTAGATAATCTAGAAAGTTCATCAAATATACATAGAAAGTCAAGAAGCTGGGCTGTTTGATCTTCCAAATAACTAATATTTATTGAGCACTAACAATATGCTTAGAAAGCAATCTTTACAATAAACATATCTGTAAATCCCACTAAAAGAGGACACTGAGACACAGGGAGGTTAAGCAACCTGCCCAAGGCCAAACGGCTAGCAACCTGACTCCCAACTTCTCCTCCACCTTCTCACCACTATATACACCCTCCTCAAATCTTCTCCCTACTTAGGGTGGGAAGGGAGAAAGTTCCAGTCCAAGCAGTGATTGTGGCCAGAGAAAAGTGTGCGGGATTGCTTGCAGTCCAGATTAAAATCTCTAACCGTTCTCTCTAGGAAGGAAAGAGGAGATGAACAAGGCATTTTGATTTGGTTTAAAGAAAAAAAAAAAGTGTCAAATCTGCTCATTCAAAGTAGTGGACAAGGGGACCTCCCTGGTGGTCCGGGGTAAAGAATCCTCCTTACAATGCAGGGAACGTGGGTTCGATTCCTGGTCAGGGAACTAAGATCTTACATGCTGCGGGGCAACTAAGCTCACGAGCCACAACTACTGAGCTTGCACGCCTCAACTAGAGCCCGTGTGCCGCAAACTACAGAGCCCACGCGCTCTGGAACCCACATACCACAACTAAAGAAGAGAAAACTACTGAGCTTGCAGGCCACAACTAGAGAGAAGCCCGCGCACCCCCAAGGAAGTGTCCGTGCCCCGCAGCGAAAGATCACGCGTACCTCAACGAAGATCCAGCATGCCGCAACTAAGACCCGACACGGCCAAAAATAAGCAAAACAAACAAACAAACAAAACAAAGTAGTGGACAGTTTGAAAGTGTGGATTGGAACTGTGATGGGGGAGTCATGCTCAAGTTAGAGGTCAGTCTGTGAAGTGTGGGGTGGACAAGAGGATTCACATTTTGTACCAAGAATGACAATAAATGAGCAAAGTCCCATAATCAGAGTGTCTGTACAAACAAGGTCAGGGAGGGTAGTTTGGAAGACAGTGGAGGCCCACTGACTGGTATTCAGCTGTCCTGGAGGACCAGAATTAGATATTTGGTATCTAGAGAAGCAGCCTGACCTAGCACTGCCCAGCACTGCCCAGCAGCCTAAGCTCATTTCCTGAAAGACCAGGGGCTTGACAGTTATGCTACCCAAGCAATTAAGAGTAGCCAGAAATTCAGAGGCTGACAGCCCCTAAGAAAAATTACTCACCTGTCCTTTCAAACATGCTTACATTCCAAATATAACTTGGCACTTTAATTTTTAATCTTCTAGGTTCTATTCAATTGCTGTAGCCTGCTTTACTTCTAACTATAGTTAGAAGCCTTCTTATTTGACACAGTTAATCCAAAAAAAAAAAAAAAATCAGAGTGGAGACTCAAACACACAAAAAAACTCTAATGTTTTACTTTGTCTTAAAACAGGTACATTTGTTCATATTCAAATTTGTTCATTATTTTATTTTGGGACTGTCTTTTTTTATTTTTAACATTGGCTCTTGGTCATATAGTTTGTGTAAATCATGCCCTTTATACATCACTGAAATGTCCCATTTCAGTTTCTTTGAAATGTGAGAGAACATAGAAAAATTTGTAAAGCAATATGAATGCAGAATCCTGTCTATATTTCCAAACTTTGCCCTTTTATAATGGTCTCACCTGTACCTCATTTGACCACAGTTTTCTTTACTGATTTACTTTTTTACCCCAGCGAAAACCTAATTAACTTATGCAATTATTTCATAGAACGATTCTTTTTTTTCTTTCCACCCTCATGTTTCACTGATTTATGTAAAGTTTCATTAAATTACTGGGCTCTAATAACAAGTAAAACTGTCATTAAGAGGTTCGGATATAAATACCACTTGTTGAACATACAGCTCAGCAGATAGTGACAGACTTGCTGGACTTAGTAAGAGAGTGGGCAGAGGGCATTCAGTGTTCCACGAGCATCAGCATATTTCATAGAGGGAAGGGAGGGCATTGGTTATTGCTGTAGAAAGAAGTGTTGGTTATTAGTGCAGAAATCAAAGACAGAAACTTGAATGTATAAAGTGATATTTGCTCAGAGGGTCCTAGCCCCAAGAGGATGTTCCCAGAGAACCTTATGAAAACACCTGAGCTTCAGTTTTCTCAGCTGTAAAATGATAAAAATAATAATAATAACAATAATATCTACTCTCTGCTCTACCTAACACAAATGATCATGGAAGGGATTCAGTGATACAAGGTTGGTGAAGGTGCTTTTAATATTAAATTGCTGCACCTATGTTACCAATATTTAATTGGAACACTAAGAATTAGAGTAACTAAAACCATAATAATTTTAGACAATCTGACCCATTCTGTCTTATATGCAAATGTAACCCAAATGCAACTATCTTCTTTTTGTTTATTTAGAGCCACTTTCTATGTGATGATAGTCTTTAGCTCATAGAGCAAAATCTCTTTGATTTTAAGTGCATAGAATTTAAAAACAAAGTAACTTAAAAATAGATTGTTTTTTTCAGGCAACTAAAATACTAGCTAGACCTGTTCCTTCTTTATACACAAATAGTCCTAATGTGGTGGGGGTGAGAAGGATGGTCAAAGAAAAAAAAAGATTATAAAAATATCAGTTTGCATTGCTTTGCATTGTGTTCTACTTTTGCTGTAAACCACTGATTATGAAAAATTGGTTGATGTCCAGAATCTTTACAGTTAGGGTTCACTAATTACTTGTTTGCACAAGAGACACATGACCTTCTGGAAACCTTTGTCCTCCAAATTATGAATTCTTGGAATTACTAGATAATTTTACTGAATCCAGAATCAGCCCATCTAGCAGAAGAATAGTGATGATTTGGGGTTGCATTCTGCTAGATAGCGTGCTATTTCAAATTACCTACAATTAGTGTGGTTTCACAATATTATCTGTAAGAGAGCATTTTCCTTCCTTGCATTTTCCTTTTTTATATCACTGTTAGCGCCACAATAAAGAAACCCTAAAAAGCTCTTCACAAAAATAATTTGAACATGAACTTGTGCTCTTAGAAACAACTACATTTGCCGCTCTCCCTCACTTCATATTCAAAAGCACCCACACTTATCTGGTCTCTTTTTCTACGTTCTCCTAAAAGGGGGAAAAAATGTATTCGGTGTGTAGAAATAAGCTATTGTATCTCAGAAAGGAGATGGGATGCTAATTAAGGGTTGTTTGAATGAACAAGTCACATTGCATTGTCTACTGGGAGAGCCGGCTGCCAATTTCATTTTTGGTAAAGAGTCAAGAAAAACATTCAAGAGGGCCCCGGCAAGCTTGGGAGAGAAGCAAGCAGCGCTTCCATTTATCAAGTAGGTGCACAAGCCTGGATTGTATTGTTAAGAGTCAGGGTGCAGGCTGAGAGCTCCTGCCTCGCAGCTTTTCCTACGGGTTTCAAGAGCCACCTTCCCCAAGAGGGGCCTGCTCCTCAGGCCTGATCTTGGACAATGGGGGCACGTATCCCAGACTGCTGGGCCACTGAATGCCTCTTTCTTTGTTCAGTACCTTTTTCAAGATTCTTTGTCACTCTTCTTGGATTCATCCAGGAGGCATGGGTTTTAAGACACAAAATAGCTCGGGTCTTGCAGCGAAATAATTGATGCTCCATTGAAAGAAACCAGGCAAATTGGTTAGTATGATTATCTTTAACAAACTGGGGGAATTTGAGACATTTGGCAACTCGTAAATGAGGAGGGAACGAAATTGCTGTATTTTTAAAAGATTGCTTTTAAAAAAAATTATTTAAATATAGTTGATTCACAATGCTGTGTTTTCAGGTGTACAGCAAAGTGATTCAGTTATACATACATATATATATATATGTATGTATAATTCGTTTTTAGATTCTTTTCCGTTATAGGTTATTACAAGATTTTGAGTATAGTTCCCTGTGGTAAAGGTTTCTTTTTTTAATGTTAATGTTATATTAGCCAGAGTAAGCCTTTAGCCTGATTGCTTGACAGTCTTGGGGGTGGGGTGGCATGTAAATAGAGGTGAAAATGATTTACTTTGTTTGGAAAAGGACCAGAACGTAGAGGATGCAAATGTGTTTTTATTGTAGTGGATGAAAAACACTGATTCCACTAGGTGAAGTGACTTCCTTGTGGCTCTGTCACATAGAGTATTTGGTACTTAGCATGATAGAGCCCCGGAGGTGTGTTTCTGATACTTTATGTGTCTTTTCCTTTAGTTCTGTAATTCTGTAATGTTTTTGCTGCTACTCTTTTAAATCTATAAGTACTTAATTTTTTTCAAGTGTGGTCACGTGCCTTTGACATAGATGTAAAGAAACAGTGTCCTAAGGACTACAAAGTCCCTATTGAAGGCAAGAAGTGAAAGAATTTCTCTATAAATATGCATGTGTGTTTGAAGGAAATCATGAATTCTATTCAAACAATATTTCTAAAATTAAATTGCTTCCCTGGGCACTGAAAATAAAATGTCAACTTTCACACTTTACATTCTTAGTCGTTAAAATATGTGGCAAGAAATTAATAGTTCTTTTGCAGTTGTTTAAAAGGCAAAATAATAAATAATATGAGCTTGAGCTTGTATGTATGCTTGAGTCTCATTTTGTAGTTTCTTAAATAATGTAGCTTGGATATCACAAAAATAATATAATATTTAATGCATGATCTAATGCATATTTAAGTAATGATCTAATCACTTTAGATCAAAAACCCATTCCATAACCGAGTAGTTGTAAAACAACAATAATAGTAATAATAATATCATGTTTTGAACGCCTACTGTATGCCTGGCTTTGTCTTAAGTGCTTTCCATGTATTAAATCTTGAGGAAACTGAGTCCAGAGAGAATAAGTATCCTGCTTATGGATTCAGATAAATGGTAGCACCAAAATTTGGCCCCAGCCTCTCTGACTCCAAAGCTTGCACCTTAACCACCACATTATATTTTCTAGCTCGCCATGTAATTATTATTACTGCTATTGAACCCTTCAAAGAGGATCCATCATAAAAATTTTTAAAATAATTTTGCTATACATTTATTTCAATGGATCCCATAGGTGAAAGGGTCATTGGTCCTAGAAAATATAATACCTTAGGTGTATTAATGGTCATTACATCTGCTTTACATACAAGGGAAACTGGATTCTGTGGCACCTAACACATTACAGACACTCTAATTAGAGACTTTTCTTTTTTTTTTTTTTGAGACTTTTCTTGATGAAGCAGGAAATGTACCTTGCCTCAATCACTGTGGGAAAACATTTGTTTTAATCCTAGTCATCACAGGATAAACTCTAATATTTGGATCTTAGTTTCCTAATTCTTAATTCAGTTCTTAATTAGTCCTTAATCTCTCTACAGGGATTTGGAAAATTTTGCCTTAATTATTTTTTTTGGTGTGGGATTAATAGCAACAGTGTTGGGCAGACATATGTAAAAATTGATATTTTATTTAAAAAGCATTGAGATATAATTTATACTACACTATACATACTATAAAGCTTACCCATTTAAAATGTATGGTTCATAACACACTACTGTAAAACAGTTATACTCCAATAAAGATGTTAAAAATAAATAAATAAATAAATAAAATAAAATAAAATGTATGGTTCAGTGGTTTTAGCTCATTTACAGAACTGTAAAAATTGATACTTGATTTTTTTATATTAACTAAATAGAAAATTTTCAGATGCTTGAATAAAAAATACTCCAAAGCCAATGATAACCATTAATATTTGCTTCTTTAATATTTGTTCTTCTTTCCCCTCCTCCAGAAATGTGTGCTTTACTGGCCAGAAAAGAGAGGAATATATGGGAAGGTCGAGGTTCTGGTTATCAATGTAAATGAATGTGATAACTACACCGTTCGAAACCTTGTCTTAAAGGTAAAACTGTGGAGCTGTAGCTATCTACAAAGTAGACGATGTTGGAGAATTACATTTCTACTTTGAAATTATTTATCCTAATAAGTGCTACAGATTCAATTTAAATAAATTAAATAATGTCAAGATCAAGGAGAAATTATAATCACTCCCTTATGGATTTCTTTGTTGTCGGCTACTATTAGTATGTGGAATAATTAAATTAATATAAGCAGCCATTAAGGAAATTCACTAAGTGGGAGGCTCAGGTCTTCTACTTTGCATAAATATGATGTCTCTGATTTAACCTTTTGAATGCCTTTAACTAAAGGCTTGTGCTGGCGACTGTACCATGATTTCTTTTTTTAATGTCCCTTTGGTCTAAGCAGATTTAAGTAAGGCCTGGAAACTGTGAAAGGGAAAATCTGCGCTTGTGGGAGGCAAGAAAAGCCTGAAGTGTTGATGAGATCTCCCAAAACCTGGAGTCACAGTCATTTATGGGGACTTTCCCGGACCACATTATGTCATAGAAAAGTTATTTAAATTTGGGGCAGCAGATGCTGAGGAATGTTGCCATGGTATTGTTTTTACTTCTGGAGAGCAATCATCGCAAAGATTCCAGTTCTATCTAGAGCCTCATTACTGGGACAGAATCACCGCAGAGAGGAAGAGGGTAGACGCAGAGCCGCGCTGAGGGTTTTAATGGGAAATTCACGATAGGAAGGCACTTACTGAGACCTGTTCTTCAACACGGTGTTCTCAAGTGCCTCGTCCACACCAGGCCCCCCACTGGGTTTTGACGTGATGTGCATGGACCCTCACTCAAAGCATTTCTAATCTAGTGACCCCTTTTCGCTCCTTTACTACAGGGACTCCTCACTGCTGTGAAAAACTGGAATTTGGGATGAGTGTAGAATTATTAGAGAGACTGACTATAAAATTAAGCGTTCTTATACTGGTCAATATGTTTATAATAACCTCTCAGGAATGTTCAAAGAGCAGGAAACGCACTATATCCCGATTCTTTCTTGGCTATATCTTCATCTAACATCCATTATGTTTATTATAACAAATTACAAACATATGTTTAGCATATGTATGTTTTCTATATTAAATATATCTTAAACATATATACTAAATACATATTTATCATTTAACAGAACAAGACTATCAAACCTTGGCATCAGCATAGTTACAGTAAAGTTTTCTCAGGGTGAAAGAGTATTCTTCAAAAATCTCCTAGATTTTTCTTCCACCTAGAAATAAGTTGCCAGCAAGATGGGAGTGATAGAAGGCATTCAGTATTGTGGTTTGGGTGACTTTTAGTTCCACAGGACAATGAAGCATCTGGTGGCTGTTGCTATTTTCAGCAAGGAAGTCATACGCAACATGTGAAGCATTACTGGTACACCTCATGGCCCGATCACAAGACTCCAGCCAGTGCCCAGCCCCTTCTACAGCTCATGCTGGATGTGGAAGAAGACAGACTTGCATCCGTGGGCCGAGGGCCTGTGGTTGTCCACTGCAGGTAAGGGATGAGCTGTCCTTTCTGCCTAAGCAGCTGTCCTTTGTAAAGTCATAGAGCAAGTGGAAGTTGGGTTTTACTTCCTGGTTCTGACTTGGCTGATAAATTAAATATGTATTGAAAATGGTTAACTTCCTCATACTTGAGGCTTGACTGAGCCGATACTTAACAGAAATGAAGTGACATCGTTAGCATATTTTCAGCAAACAGTCACACAGTGGAGAAAATATCACTTCTAATTACTAGCTCAGGGAACAGGAGAACTTATTCACTCAGTCCTCTACCTTGAAACATAGATGGATTCAATTAGTCTCATCAGTCTCACGTGTGCTAGGAATGACATGGTTTTTTTTGTTTGTTTGTTTTTGTTTTTGTTTTGTTTTGTTTTTTTGTTTTTTTTTGCGGTATGCGGGCCTCTCACTGTTGTGACCTCTCCCGTTGCGGAGCACAGGCTCCGGACACGCAGGCTCAGCGGCCGTGGCTCACGGGCCCAGCCGCTCCGCGGCATGTGGGATCCTCCCAGACCGGGGCATGAACCCGTGTCCCCTGCATTGGCAGGCGGACTCTCAACCACTGCGCCACCAGGGAAGCCCACATATGGTTTTTTTAATTATCAACAGCTTTTTGTTGTTTCAAGATGGACCCTGGACTTTACTAGGATTGTATCTTGATAACATTTATTATTATGTCAAATTTGGTGAAAACCAGTCAACTATTCTAAAAGTTACCTCATGAAAAACAGATGGAAATAAATTTATGAAATGGGAAGTGGGCAAGTGGTAATTCGCCAAAAGGAGAACAAAGTGCTGGTACCAGAACACGCAGTACTGGAGGCTGGGCCGACACAGAGACAGATGTCCGTAGTGGTTCCCTTCCCTAACGTCTAGCTTAAAGGTCTTCTCCTTTAACTTATACCTCTTCCCCCTGTTTTCCCATTAGTGTGCCCAAACTAAAGCATATATTTTAAAGTTATTTATATAACCTGCCATTTATTCTCCATACTTTCTCCAAATAATTGGTGTTACTTTATTGACCCTCCTAAGTCTTGTAAGATAGTTTTTGATATTGCTAAGAAATAAAGTATATTATTTTAGATTATAATTTTAGCCTTCTTTTGAACCTTTGTGGTTTAATTAAGAGTAAAATTGGGCTTCCCTGGTGGCGCAGTGGTTGAGAGTCCGCCTGCCGATGCAGGGGACACGGGTTC
>NC_041219.1:6816420-6856091 GCF_002837175.3 Physeter macrocephalus | reverse complement strand
GCGCGCGTCCCGCAAAAAAAAAAAAAAAAAAAAAAAAAAAAAAAAAAAGAGTAAAATTTACTATATGTCTATTTATCCAAAGTGTCATTATCTAGTTTCTAACATTAGGCCTCATCCTAAACTTAGCTTGGGGCTGAAGAAAAATACCTAACTGGCCATACTTTAGGGCTGGAAGTGTCCCCCACCCAAAATCATAAAACAGTCAGGATATCTAAAATGAACTTACCATTTCCCCTGTAAAACTAGCTCCCCTTCTGATTGCTATTTCTAAGAATGAGACCATCTTTTTTCCAGGCACTCAACATCAAATGTTGACAGTTATCTTTGGCCCTTCTCTCAACTCCAGCCTCCATATCTAATCAGTCACCAGACTGGCTTTCCCTTCAAAGCTTCTCCCATAATCATCACTTCCTGCCCAACCACCCAAGTTCAGGCCCTTATGACCTCACCCATGTATTTTAGAAGAAGTCGGCTAATTGCACACACACACCCCAGTTTCCCATGCTCCACCCCTACAACAGCCTATTCTGTGCACTTCTCTTGGATGAGGTGCCTGAAACCCTCTTTCATCACATGGAGTCTATGCTCAACACTTCTCAAAGGCTTCCCATTCCCTAGAGCAAAAGTTCTCAACCTCGGATCTGTGGATTAACTATGAGGGCCAGTGAACTTGAAATGACTTGAACAGATTGGAGTACATTAAGTTAGGTGAATTTTCTGGGGAGTGAAAACTCATTGTTTTCAACAAATTCTAAAAAAAAAAAAAAAAAAAAGAAAAAAGAGTACCATTCTTTTAGAGGATGATGTCCAAACCTTTCAGCTTTCCATATAAGATCCTTTATAGGCCCCACTGTACCTTCCCAAGTCTTATTTCCCACTGTTCCTCTAATGTAACTTTCTCTTTAAGCCAAACTAGCCTACTCATTGTCACTCTGTTCTGCAGCAATTCTTTCCTTATACCATTCTCATCCATGGAACATTCTCTCTCCTTCATGATAACCAAAATGCCTGCCATTCACAGGGTATAGTTCAAGTCCTATCTCTTTACTGAGACAAACTCTCCATAGACACTTCAACTAAAAGGGACTCATTCCTCATCTGAATTCCTCTCCACCCACATTCAACAGGAAATAAGTGCCACGTAGGAGAAATAGTGCTATTTGAGTGCCAAGAGGGGCATTATTCATTCAAACCATGAGGATTGAAGAAAGCCTCTAAAAGTTGGAATAATGTTGAACAGGATCTTGAAAAGAGGTCCAATGTTTGTGGTTTTAAAAGGTGGTAGGGGGCTTCCCTGGTGGCGCAGTGGTTGAAAGTCCACCTGCCGATGCAGGGGACACGGGTTCGTGCCCCGGTCCGGCAAGATCCCACATGCTGCGGAGCGGCTGGGCCCGTGAGCCATGGCTGCTGAGCCTGCGCGTCCGGAGCCTGTGCTCCACAACAGTGAGAGGCCCGCGTACCACAAAAAAAAAAAACAACAAAAAAAACGGTGGTAGGGAGGGCATTTCTGACTGGAGAAATATCCATTAACACAAAAAGAGAAATTAGAAAATAGGAGTTTTTTGCAATGATTCAGATGAAAACAATGACACAAAGGGTACAAAGTTGACAGCAAAAAGCTTGAAAGTTCGTCACAGTCGTATTATGTAAGGGCCTGAATACCATGGAAGGGTGCTTAGACATTGTGCTGTGACCATTGGGAGCCATCTACAGTTTTTGAGTAGCGAGTAATATGATCAGGTCCCTGTTTTAGAAAGATGAACCTAGCAGCTGTGTATATCATGAATTATCCCAGGAAGAGTCTTGAGCCTTGGAAACCATAATGAGATCATTGCTAATGATAAAGTAAGATTTCAAAAACGTGAGCACAGTTTATGGATCACAACAGCTCCGCAGAGGTGGAAAATATAAGAATTGGTAACAGATTGGATGTGGGAGTTGAGAGAGGGGGAGATATTGAAAATAGCTCCAAGATTTCTAGGCTGGAAAACTTGTGGCTGCCTGGTAATGCCATTGAGGAAAAAGATAATTAATTCTGTTTTAGATACACTGAATTTAGATACATTGAAATGCAGCAAGTGTAAAATAGCAACAGCAAGAGTGCCAGCTAGGAGGTGGAATGCCAATCTAGAGTTTAGGAGAAACTTGGGGAATTTAAGTGTAGATTTGAGAGAAATTTACATTTGTGGTTGAAATTGCTGAGAGAGAGAGAGTGAGAGAGAAAGCTTGTTTGTTAAGTTGATGACTTACCTTCTGAATGAGATTCATGAGTAAACCTTCCATGACAGGTAGTATGTCTGTTTAACTGTTACCTTGATTAAAAAAAAAAAAAAAAAGACATGGAAATATGTGCTTCTAGCCACATCCTCTCTCCTTAACTGAATTGAATCTTCAGTTATTCACTAGCATCTTCCACATCAGTATATCCAAGACCAAAGTCCCCACTCTCTCCCTCAAATCAGCCCTCATTCCAGAATTCCCCCTTCATCTCGACGATGCTGCCATTCTTCCAGTCCTCCAGGCGAGTCACCTCGGACTTTTTCTTTTCTCACCATTCAGCTCCACTCCTCCACACTCACATTTATGATGTGCATAAGTCTTTCCCCTCCTTGCTACTGCCCATACCTTACTTAATTTCAGGCCTTAATTCTTCATTGTAGAACAACTAGTACCTTTTTCACTATTCTCTCCCCCCACTACCTCCCTCCACCCCATTCATCCTACTGCTTAGACCTAAAGGGAAGAATTGCCGTTTAGGCACTCAACACAGGGCCGGGTTTGTACACTCAGTACACGAGAGCTGTTGCTGCTGTAATTACTATTATTAATCCCAATTGTTTCCAATTTTAAAAGTACCTTTTTAAAAGAATATATTTTACCTTTGCTATTTTTTCTTCACCTTTTAATACGTTACCTGTTCTTCTCAGTGCAGGGATAGGCAGGACGGGGTGTTTTATTGCTACATCCATCGGCTGTCGACAGTTGAGAGAAGAAGGAGTTGTGGACGCGCTGAGCATCGTCTGCCAGCTGCGTGTGGACAGGTGAGTGTCGGGGGGAGAGGGTGAGAGACACTTCAGAGCAGCGTCATCGTCACAACCTAATCCGATCAGCCTGACTTTGTCAACACCACAGGCTCTGAAGTCCTAACTCTCTGTAGAGATTTGTGTAAAATGCTTAGGAATGTACATTACATTAAAAAGCCATCAAAGAAACTGTTATTTGCAACACTGACCCTCAGGAGCCCAAAGCCAAGAGCTTATGCTTAACCACTCCTTGTCTTTGATGCAGCTGTTCCTTCTTAGTCTCACACCTCTGTTCCTTCATAGGGACTTTGCATTTTCATTTGACTTAACTGAATCATTCACTTTAGGATCTTGATCCTTAAAAATGAGGCATATGTCATACTACCAAGAACTGTCTTTTTTTCCACTGTTCCTTTTTGCATTGGCAGGCGGACGCGCAACCACTGCGCCACCAGGGAAGCCCCTACTGTTCCTTTTTTAATTGCAAAAAATGAAGATAACAAAATTTACCATCTTAACCATTTTTTTTTTTTTTTTTTGGCGGTACGCGGGCCTCTCACTGTTGTGGCCTTTCCTGCTGCGGAGCACAGGCTCTGGACGCACAGGCTCAGCAGCCATGGCTCATCGGCCCAGCCACTCTGCGGCATGTGGGATCTTCCCGGACCGGGGCACGAACCCGTGTCCCCTGAATCGGCAGGCGGACTCCCAACCACTGCGCCACCAGGGAAGCCCTTAACCATTTTTAAGAGTACAGTTCAGAGTGTTAAGTACATTCACATTGTCCTGCAACCAAATCCAGAACTCTTTTCATCTTGAAAAGCTCTGTACCCATTAAACAACAAATACCCATTTCTTGTCAACCACTATTCACCTTCTCACTCTATGAGTTTGGCTACTCTAGGTGCCTCATGTAAGTGGAATCATGCAGTTTTTGTCTGTTTGTTACTGGCTTCTTTCACTTAGCGTACTGTCTTCAAGATTCATCCATACTGTAGCACGTGTCAGAATTTCCTTCCTTTTTAAGGCTAAATAATATTCCATTGTATGTATATACCATATTTTGTTTATCCATTCATGTGTCAATGGACACTTGGGTTGCTGCCACCTTTTGGCTGCTGTGAATAATGCTGCTATGTACATAGATGTACAAATAGCTATTTGAGATTCTTTGGAGTATATACCCAGAAATGAGATGGCTGCACCATATGGTAATATTTTAAACTTTTCAAGGAATACCATATTGGTTTCCACAGCAGCTGCACCATTTACAGTCCCACCAACAATGTTACAGGGGTTCCAACTTCTGTTTGTTTTGTTTTGTTTTTGTAGTGGCCATCCTAATGGGTGTGAGTTGAAAGAGTCATGTTTATGTATAGATGGTTTGATCACCTTTGTGATGATCTCTGTTTATGCACTGAAAACAGAACAAACAAGAAATTTCTTTTCTTCCTTGCTCCGCAACTAAGCCTGGGGAAATGAACAGTTGAGTCAGTGGCCGAGAACGTGCACAGGTGCTCATTGAGAACAGGCACAGAGAGGAAGATGCTGTATGGGCACATGAGCAGTGGACCTCCCTGCTCTGCAGTTGACTGTGCTATCGTGGATGAAGAGTTGTTCTGAAAGCTGAGCTATGGTTTCTCTTCTTTCATTCGTACAGCGAATATTTATGAATCATCTCCTAAACGCAAGGCATTGTTCTGGATGCTGCACGTACGTAAAAGAGATGAGTGTGGCTCTGCTCTCCTAGAGTCTAGATGCTAACAGAGAGAAGAGAAGAGATAATAAACAGCAAAGAAATAAACAGGACAATTTCAGACAGAGATAAATGCTCTGAGGTAATAAAACAAGAGTCACAGGATCTGAGCCTCCTGGAATTTAGCCCTGTGACCTAGAGTTTCCTAAAAGTAAAACTACAAAAGTCACATTTTTAAGTCATGCAATAAATATTTATTGAGCCCTACTATGTACTAGGTCCTAGAATTTCAATAGAGACAAAAGAATTGTTCTGAAAATTCAACGAGAAAATATATATAAAGCACTTAGAACAGAGTCTGGCACACAGGAAGCCTTTCAATAAATGTTCACTTCGTTACTATCATCTTCATTATTATTAAAATCATCAGTGAAGTTTCTCCAGTCTCTAAAAACTAAACATTCAAATCTCCTTTCCAGATGAGGTTTTCCCCTCCCCATCCCTATCGTTCTTTGTTTCCTTTTAAATAGAAATTTCTAAGTCTTTGTCAGTGTATCTTCCCTCTATTTTTCTCTTAACTCTGGCTTATTAGAAGCTGTTTACCTTGGTGATTAAGATTATGGACTCTGGTAATCTATTGCCTGGCTTTGCATCCTGGGTCCCACCATTTCCTGGTTGTGTGGCCTTGGGCAAATTATAAGACTTCTCCATGCCTTGATTTTCTCATCTGGAAAATGGAAGTCATAATAGTATCTACTTCTTATGTTGTTATAAGGATTAAGAGATAATCTGTAAAGTGGCTGGCACTTAAGCATGCAACCAAGGTTAGCCACAGTTATTATCAATAAATAGAGCAAGAACCTGAACATGTATCTATAAATTGGAACTAATAATTTATACCCCACAGGGTTGCAGTAACATTAAGAGGAGATTATACCTGTGGAGTACTGAGTAGAACATTTAGTCTAGGCTTCTTACCTTCTCTCTACCCCCCTCCCCACTTCTGCCTTTCCATACCCCTCATGTAACTACTTCCAAAAATGTTTTCTTTTTGTGCATAAGAAGATCAGCTTCAATTCTCTCTCCCCCTCCTCTTATAATTGCTGTCTTGGTTTCCTGAAACCCCCTTGCCTTCCATCCACTACTGCCCACCCCAGCTGGAGCAGGATCCATTTGCTTCACTTCAGACTCCGGGACCTACCTTCACCAAGAAGAGGGGGACCGATGTCAGAGAGTGAGGGACAGTACCCAGTCAGTCTGGAGTTGCTCCTGCGGTGACCTTGATCTCTTCTGCTTTGTGCTTCTGTAAACAAGGCTCCTGCGTGGGACCCACAAATCCCCCAGGGACTCCAGTTCATGTCCGTGCACCCACTTTCCTATTAGCTAGAGCCAGAGCTCCATGAATGCCAAATACATAGACCTAAATGGACTCCAAGTTGATGTCCAACAGCTGTTCTGACCCTATTTGGAACAACACCCTGAAAAAAAGGGAGGGCTTGGTTTGCTCGTTGCTTGGGCTCTTGTTACTCTTAGATCTTGTCTATTCGCCCTCCATCTCCCTCCTCCCCCACCGGCTTCTATAGCCTGACCTCCACCTTGGTTTCCACTTCCTGGTCACATTACTCTGTCAAGTCTACCAAATTGTTCTCTAGCTTTGAAGAGAATCACAGATACATTTTTTAAGCCATATCACAATGCCTCCTCTATCGGCTCTTTCCTTCCTAAAGCAAATGGGCAGAAATTTTTAGCCTTGGCCTTCCATCACCACCAAGGTCTCCCACAAGGCTTGTCTTTTTACTCCTGATAGGATTTTCAAAACATATTCAACTTCTCTGCTGATCTAAAGCCTATGGGTTCCCTACCCCCTGGATCTGAATTACTGCCAATATGTGTCTTGATATCATTCTAACTGATTTATTCATCAGGATCCCTTCTACATAAATTCTGAGCCGCTGCTTCTGTTGTTAATGAAGCAGATCGTCTCCTTGAAACTTTCCTTGAAAAGTCTTTCCTTTGCCTGCCTTCCTTCACAGGATTAACAGATTTTCTTTTTCTTGTCTCTTCCTTCTGTTGTGCACTTCCTTAGTTATTATAAAAAGCAAAACAGAAAACTCCCTCCTTTCGTTGACTCCATCCAACTTCTTCCCATCCTTCTTGCATCTTGCTTCATTTTTTCATTCTTTTCTTGTCATACTTCACTTTCAAAATTCCGGTTTGTAGGTGACTGCTGCTGTTGACCATGGCTTTAACTCATATTGGTAAAGGGAGAAGTGGCCTCAGAAAATCCAAATGTCTGACCTTCTACTCTTGCAGCTTATTGTTCTTCATCAGTTCTTCAAACCTTGTACCCAATCCGGGTCTCTGTGGCAGTCCTTGCCTTCAATTTTGTCTTCAAAACATTCCAAAATGCACTGTTGACAGCAGAGGTTTATTTAATGATGGTCACTGCACCATGGTCTTCAAAGCACATGCCTCATTTAACTCGCAAAATGAACCCAAGAGTCAGAAAAGAGATATTCCTTGGCCTCACCTTTTTAAAATAAGGAAACAAAGAATTCAAGATAGCAAGTAACTTGCCCAATGTCACCGAGCTAAGAAAACTGGTGAAATAGACCTCTTTGGCATCTGGGACTTCTGATTTCTAACTCAAAAGGTATGACTGTTTTTGGTAAAAGTAAACAATCTTTTGGAATATGTTTATTGCAAAATTGCTAGACAGAAACATAGCTCTTTGATCATTCTTTGCCAATAAAAAAATGCAATGACACTATAATTTTTAAAACAATGGTTAATATGAAGGAGAGCTGTTTCATGAATAGATAAAGTGATATTGTCAGCAGTTGCCTTAAAAATATAATTTGAGGAACATAGAGAATCTGCCTCATCCCAAAATATCAATCTATGGAGGGTGCCTAAAATATCTGTGTGTAGTGAATGTTTAAAAGTCTACTATTAGACAGCCAATCTTTGGTTTAAAGAGTCATTCCTTTTTCAAGTTTCTTGAACCTACAGTTGAGAGGTGAGAGTGATACCGTATGTCTTCCTGGCTGTTAACACTTTAAACAGGATGATCTATCCTTTTCCAATCAGGGTATGTTAGCTAGAGAGTGTGTAACTCCGCACATCAGGAAGACGTTCAGAACAGAGGTCTTGATAAAGAGGAATTGAAGGGAGGGCTCCAGGAGAGGCCCTGCCATTGAGGAGACTGATAGACAGCTCTGGGCATTGGGTGAGGGCAGAAGAGCTGCAAGACCAGCTACCTGATTTGCAGGGCCCAGTGCAAAATGAAAATGTGGAGCCCCATTTTAAAAAATGATTAATTCTTTCAAGATGGCAACAGCAAAGCATGAAGCCAATACAGGGTCCTTCTCAGCACAGGGAGATGGGGCTGGTGTGACTGAGCCTGTCGAGTCCATGCAGTCGACCCTGTTGGGGGATGTTTCAGGATGGGTGTTTGTAGATGGGTGTGAATTCTGTGTCCTGTGGAACAGTCACCCACGATCTCTGCTCAGAGCAGTCCTCCTGAATCATGCATACAGTCATTCATTCAACAAACATTTACTAAACACCTACTGCTGAACATGCATCAGGCACCTGGGTAGAGCAAGATGGATTCCTTAACAGACTTGTCCAGACTGTGTTTCTCAGGGCACATTTTAACGATTAATTTCACTATGAGAACCGCTAAGTGTCAGACTCTCTTAGCCTGTACTCAGGCAAAAAAAATTAAAAAGCTTCTCAATTAATTTTGAGAAAAAGCTATATGCTATATTTCTTAGAACCCTCTCCACTTGGATAGTCACAAAAAGTATTAAAGCATTAAAGGATCTGAAGTGTCCCCCAGCATGGAAATCTATTACACTTCCTTGAAGGACTCTTTTACATTTATTTGACCACACAAAACTTTCCTCAGACACTATCTAAAAGGGAGGGAAAGAATTATTGTAAAATAATAAATATAAGCTATTCTTTCAAGAAGTTTGGTGGCGAAGAGAAGACTAGAGATGGCATAGGAATTTGAGCCTGGGTGGAGATCATTAAAAAGGGGAAAGGAAAGGGTGAGACTAATTGGAAGCATCCAGCTGAGCATAATAAGGGCTACAAAAGACAGAGCCAATATATCAGAGGGCTAATATTTTGTACTCTGCAGGGTCCAAGCTCCACAGAATTTTTCCTATCCTCTCATACCCTCCTTAGCAATGGCCTCTGCCCACTAGTGATCCAAGGCTGCACATTGCATCTTTTTTATAGTTCACCCCCCATCACTTTTATCTGCCTCCTCTAAGAAGTCCAGAGCCTGGCTCACAGCAAAGAAAAAGAAAGTGGTTTTGATACTGGAAATGGCTTCCATGATTGATAAATCAACAGTTTGAGCATTGAGTAGGATCAAAGACCTTATCAAAAAAAAAAAAAAAGAGAGAGACAGAAAGAAAGAAAGAAAGAGAGAGAGAGAGAGAGAGAGAAAGAAAGAACGAAAGAACGAAAGAAAGGAAAAATTACAATGCTTGATCATTGTTATTCAACATAACATAAACAGGCAATTTGTACTCAGATCACAAGTCTGCATTTTAGCAATAAATTCAGATGGTCTGGTTTAGAGATGAGTGTGTTATGCTGAATGGATGTTTCCAGTGTAACAACAATGACAGAACCATTTAGTGGATTCCTCACTCTCTGGCAAGACATTATTTTTATTGGCTTTCAGGCAGCTTCTATTAATAGATACTACAGTTCTCATTGCAGATTCATGAGTCTGTGATTCTCCTATTAATAATACTTTTGAGCATATTTTAAACTAAAATAGGATTTCTTTTTTCCAAATAGGAGTTCAGATTCAGTACAGGGCACCCACAGGTGTTTTATTTAGAAGTGTGTTCATGGATCATTCCTTCATTGCCATGGTATTCATTTTTAATTAAAAGATGAAGTCAGTAGCAGGCAATTGGGACAGAGCACTGGCTGGTGGGACTGGGAAGCAGGCAACCACTAGAGAAAGAGGTGCCAGAGATTACTGGACCAGATGTCAAAGAGGTTGGTGCTAATCCTGGCTCTGACCCTAATTTCCTGCGTGACCATTTGTCACTCTAAGCCTCTGTGTCTACATATGGAGAAAGAGAAGTGGCGCATATCAGAAGCCTCATCTGGTCTGAGGACCCCCTTTTAAGAGTAAAATATTTCATGGACCCCAGCCTGATGGTTATACTTTGAATCCCATAATGCTTATAAATTAATCCTGTTTTATTATTTAGCCCTTCCATGTCTTGCTTAAATCTTCTAATCTTAAATATCACTAAATTATTGTGACGATACCACCTAATTAAGAATTCCAGTTGCTATTAAAGCTAAACCAACACTTTCATCATATTTAGAGCCTGCTACAAGAGATGCATTTAGGCTTGTGTATACTGTTTTCGTGGTGTGAGATCGTGATGAAGGTCATTTACACATTGAGTCTGAGAGATGCACTTGTCCCTTTAAAAATAATAATAATAATCCATAATAATAAAATGGCCCAGGATACTCAGAGACTGCCTCACATGCATATGGAGAATGACCAAGGAGCAAGGTGGGAACACCAGAAGACGTCTAGGCAGGGAGGAAAAGAACGTGTTCCACTGTAGGTTGACCTCAGGCAATCTTTTCCTCACTATATTTATTTTCATCCCACTGGACACCTCTGAACTCTGGGAGAACTTGAAAACAGAATTTGGGAAGTGAAACACATAAAATAATTTGTGATCCCGAAGCCTTTTTTTTTTCTCCTCTTTCCCTCTTTTTTTCCTTCCCCAGAAACAGGAAACAATCTGTCTAATCCACCCTTTTGAGAGTCAGTAGTGAAATCTGCAGTTGTCTTTGTACATCCTTACCTTGGAGGCCTTAAATTGGAATGACATCCAAAGACCTTACTTGTGGCTTCCCAGACAGGATAGAAAAATGCTTCCAGTGTGCGTCATATCATTGTTTAAATGCTTTGATTAATCACTTTAGTTTGACGATTTTTTTTTTAACTATAACAACCTAAGAAGAGGAATACATATGCCACCAGTTTCCTAGGCTAATATGTGTCCCTAGCATATTCTTTGTTTCCAAAACTAGGTTAAAATAATTCCAAAGCTAAAATTTCCACCTCTTGGTATAATTTTTACCAACCTTTGTCTTACATTTAGCCATATCCTTCTGCAATCCCAACTAATCCCAGAGATTCCCCTTAATTAGTGAATTTCAACGATCTCATTTGAAGATCAGGGATTGAACATTTTGGTTTACTTATTTTCAGAACACTTGAAGGTAAAGCTTAGAAAGTGGTTTGGATTTACTTGACATCACAGTTCTTGAGACCATAACAAGATGTCCTCTCGTAAAACTGATAATGCCAACCGAATCTTCCAAGTGGCCGTCAGGACGACCTTTTCCTTCTCAGCTAGGAGTCAACTGAGTGTTAACCAGGGTGTTCAGAAGAAAATTGGCTAGTTTTCAGGGGGGAAAAAAATGGAACTCAAGGTATGCTAGTGCATTGAATTATCATTGAATTATCATTTGACTTGTGTTGGCTTTTATGCCCTACAAATACTTTGTAGAAAAAAGTATCTATATTCAAAACACCTGGTCAGAAACAATCAAAACGTTTAAGTTCTTCGTCCTTGAAATGACATGGTATATAGACACAGGGAATATGTCTGTCTGAGACACCCCAAGTTCAGTCCCAGACGTTAGCCTTGTCTGACTCATGCCTATGCTATCAGAGCTTTACCCATGAGGCACATCCACAACTTTTGTTCTAAATTTACTGTACCAAACTTTACCAAAAGAATTCCAGATTCAAAAATAATAAAAAGCCAAGGAGCATAAGTTCCATTGTTAGCCCAGAAGTGAGTCACCGCTGCAGCATTTCTTCTGTCTACTGATTAGACCGGATGCGCTCTGGGCGGTGCAGCAGGAAAGGCTTGTTGCTCTTTGTATGTGTGAGTTAATAGTCACAAAAGGTCACAATTTTAACATGTTAAAAACCAAATCTCTCTCCTGGGCATCTGGAGGAGGTTTTTTCAACACACCCTCCCAGTAGCAAAGGTGAAAAAATATATAGTTTTTTCTCTTCTAACCTGAGTTTACCCTCAGCTGACAAAGCTATGTGCTTTTCTGCATAGCGTCTGAGAAGACACTGATTTTTTTTGTTTGATGGGGCTAATGTGACATGTGCTATCTGACATTTCTGGAAGGGCAGTATATCTGAATCCTCTCTGGCCTGGCCATACACACTGTTCATATTCTGTGGCCACAAAGAAATCAGAGCCTTGCACCCAACACCATTTTTGCAGTAAAAGAAGTGATTTTCTTCCAAAGCATGAAATGGGGCAGAATTAGGGTGAACAAATAATATGTCATCCAAACCAAGGCACTTCTGAGAGTGAAATGGGGCTTTATTAATAATTACACCATTTACAGGAGTAAATCAGGACTGTCCCAAGCAAACCAGATGCATGATCACCCTAAGGGCTTATGTTAACTAAGCATTTACCAACAGAATAAGAAATAGAACACATGGCATTTATTTAGTACTCTAAATGCCACTTTGCTAAGCATTTTATGGATTATCTCATTTAAACCTTGCAAAATGTGAAACTTTATTAGGTAAACACCGTTTGCCAGGCCAGTGGTTTTTAAACTTTTTTTTAGTGAACAGCAGGAAACAAAACATTGGGAAGACAAAATCTTCTACAAAACACCAATATGGAAAGCCATTAACAATAATTAATAAAAGAAAGAAGGAAAGGAAGGAAAGAAGGAAGGAAAGAAAGGAAGGAAGGAAGGAAGGGAGAAAAGAAGAAAGAAAGAAAGAAAAAGGGAAAGAAAAAGAAAAACAGTAAAAAGGAGAACTGCTGCCCTGGTCAAAACTGTGATTAGAAGCCAGTCCTAAAGGCCCACCCTCCTTCTCCACTACAGGCACCACTGTAGAGCCCCGGGCTCCTGGGAATTCTGTGAATAGCCTTTGGCTAGACATTGATAGGCTCTGACTCATTTAATCCTCACAATCTTGATGAGGTCTGCCATTAATGTCATTTTATAGATCAGGAAAACCCAGCTGGGAGGAACAAATGATTTGTTCAAAATCATATAGCTGATAGGTTCAAAAGCAAGGATTCAAACTTGAATCTGTCAGACTCCAAGTCCACTTCTTGCCACTAGGTCATCTACCTCCACTGCAGGTGACTTCTAGGCTGGTTAATATTTAGAAACATATTGGGATCTTTCCATCTTGGCTTGCCCAACCTGAGCAATATGGCAGAGCTATCCTCTGCCAGGTGTGCTCTTAGTTCTTCAAGGTCCTCAGAGGACTCATCCCAGAGCCTTCCAACTAGTCCTGTTTGACCAGATAGCACCAAAGAGTAATAGTAATAAAACCAGTTAGCACTATGGTACCTGCAAGTGCTTGGCTATGTGCTAATAAACAGTTTAAATGGACTGTCCCATTTATAGTTCACAACCGTGCTATGAGGCAGGTACTCTTATTTGAATACCTCATCATTTTGCAGATGAGAGAACAGCACTGCAAAGATTATGTAATAAGGGTAAAGCAGCTAGTAAGTGATAGTGACAGGATTTGTCTTGACAACAGTGTATGGTGCCTTTTAACCTCTTAACACACTTTGGTCCCTACTGGTAATGAACGTGATGCTTTGGCGTTCCAAGTGCCTTTTCAAACTCACAGTGACTCTCACAGCTAACTGGGTTGCCTTGCCCTGCTTTTATATGACCTCACCCTTTTTTGATAATCTGATTCCTGTTTGGCAGTAGATATTGTAGCTTAATGCATTATACCCCCTGGGAAAAGATTTGTGCCCAAAGAGGATTCTCCAATGAGAGATAATGCTTTAATACAATGTACTAGGTAATGGTGGTGATGTCGGCGTGCTGCCTGACTGATGACAACTTTTCTCCACTGAAGCATCATATTGATCACCATGGAAATCTTTTAAAATCTTAACTTTGGTCAAGTTTAAACTATGATCGTCAAAGATTATTTAGTGCCTGCTCTTTAAAAGGGAGTTGGATGATGCCTTTTACAGTAATAAAAAGAGCATCCCTGCTTTTTACCTTCGAAGACCAGCTTGCTTAGGAACTTTACATCAGTGATATAGCTCCAGACCTCAGCAAGTCCATGGAGCCCTGTCTGACCTGAAAGGTACCTGCAGTCCAAGTCAGAGCTCTCCTGGAGGCTGAATCAGTACAGGGCTGTCCTGAGGGTTCATGATTAATCTCGCGTTGTTTATTTATTCCATAAATGTATTTTGTATATAGGCACTATATTAGCTTCTTGAGTATTTTTCACTATGGCCAGCCTAAAGAAGACTGTATTTGTCCCATAACAGAATAAAATCTGCAGGGTAATCCTAGAATTCAAGTTCTTACAAAGATCAACAGAGAATTCTACATACCAATATATGCAATTGGAAATTTAATATTTTAAAAGATGAGTGTAATGAGTTCCTGATTTTGAGTCAGCCTCCAGTTAATGCATTCTGGGATGTCCCTTGCCTTCTTTTAGTCTGGAGTTTATATGTTTTCATATAACATGAGACAGCATGGCCTGGGTAACTTACTTGACAGGTGTTTACTTAGGACTAGTAAGTGCTTTTCACTTTTGCAAATAGGCAAAGACGATAACATCATGCCTGCTCTTAAAGGATCTAAAACCTAGTTAGACATAATTTTGGAATGGGATTAGACAGTATATCACACGATATCAAATTACTTATAATAAAGACCCTATCTTAGACCTGTTTTTCTCTACTACCTTACAAATGACAGATAAAAAGACATAAGGCATGCTTGTTAACTATCTGGGAGACGCCAATCTGGGGGTGAGAAACAGAGGCTAATATACTAAATGATAGAAATAGTGATATCAGTAAATAAGAACTTTGTGCTGAAACCAACAAGTTGAAGTTAATAGGAATAAACAAAAAGTTCTGCATTTAGTTTGAAAAAACTCAATAGCATAAGTACAGGATGGAAGAGAGCTGTAATTTTCACATTCAAAAAAATCCTGTGGACTTTTTCATTAACCCAAAGCTTCACTTACTATCCTAAAATGCTTGCAAAGCACCAGGCACTAGGTAGGCACTGTGAGATTGTTCCACCCAGTGCACCTGTAGATGCAAACTCATTGGTCTATAACGTGGAGTTCAAGGGGGAAAATATTCCCACCGACTGGATCTCATTGGGAGTAGACACAACACTCTAAGAAGGTCATATTTGATAAAAACAGCCTGTAGAAAGGGGAGACTAGATTGGTGAGTGACAGGGAAACCAGCCTGCACAGAAATATTGAGTGACCACAGGATGTTTAGTCTAGAGAAGAAAAGATTACGGGACTTTGATGGTTGTTTTCCAGCATTTAGAGAGCTATTGTGTGACTGTAAGAGGAGCCTTACGGTTTTTTGGGGTTATTTCAGTTGGACCAATGGGGCGGGTGAAAGTTAGAGAGAGGCAGATTCATTCTGATGTCTTCAGAAGTTTCCCTGCCAACCTTGGCAAAGACTGAGCACTCCAGCAGAAACTAGCTGACCATCTACCGTGTAGACTGCTCCCTTTTGGAAAGACAACATTTTGTTGGCAGTTGGAATACATGATCTCAGAGGATCCCTCTAATGTCAATGCTCTCCCTTTTATTTTTCAAAACAAGTGGGAAGTAACCTAACTTTTCATATACCTTCCTTAAGCCTTGAGACCCACAAGAATTTTGCTAGCCTACAACTAATGAGTTCATTTCCCCATCTTCTCCAACTTCACTGGCAGAAACAACATTTACTTAGTTAACAGAATGTCATAGTAAGTATCCTGCAAGCATTAAAATACACTGCACACCTATCTGGGGTAAAATGGTAATTAAAACCTAGACTGTGCCTTCATTCATTCACCAGTTGGACATGTAAATACCAATGTTCACCAGAACATACAATCAGGGGAAAATCTTGCCTCAGTGTGAAGTAAATGGTGGGAAGAAGTTCACAGACCAGAGTCCGTGAGATGGAGCACATATAAGGCTCCACATACCATCTGCAGCTCAAGGAGGGGGACTAATGAGCTGTGCGGATGCCAGAGGAAGGGAGGCACCTCTCAGCTCCCTGGAGCTGCCTCAATATTTACCGTGCCTGGATCTCCCAAGCTTCACAGTCAAAGCCAGCATATTCCGGACACCTGCTGTTTTTAGGTGTGCCCAGATGTCATCAGCTAAGAAGAGGAAAAGTCACCACATCCTCAGCTGGCCATTCCTGTTGTCAACTTAGGATCAAGGAACACTTTGGCCAGAAAGTTGCCTTCAGTACAACAACATGTGCAGTTCTAGGGAAGAGGACCGATGAACTATTTCTGCCAATAAGTTGCAGTCACCAAAAAACTTATATTTACCTTTTTATTTCTTGCCAAATACATCATTTGGGCATTACGTCGACCAGTTTAGTGTCGTTTTGAAGGGTGAAGTGTTACTAACTTAGTATCACTGTTTAGTTTAAAAGGGTGAAATCTTACTGCTTTAGTATCTTGTAAGCTTGTGTTTATAGAGGTGGGCAAGTAAACATAGGTACAAGCCCAGTTTTAGTTATTACCATTAACTAGAAATCACACTACAGTGAGGCAGTATATTTCAATTTTTAAGTTGAAGTGCTCAAAGGCCTCAAAGTAATTATTTTGAATGGTAACCACAGCCACTAGGAAGAACTAGCTAAAACATAAGTTTAAAATTGGTTGTAGAGTTATGAAGATTATAAGACTTCAAATAGTTACTAATAGGGATGTAGTTATTCAGTGAGCAGAAGAAAAATATGTAACATCTAACACAACTATCAGTAGCTTTGCCACGTAAAAGAACCATTATCAAAAAAACAAAATGCCATATAGCTATTTTATGTATAAAAGTATAACGAGAAGCATTACTTCTCATGAAGTCAGATACCTTCTACTAATCTAAAACATAAGGTATCTAGGGATGATAATGAAAATGACAAAGGGAAAAAAGCAAGAACCAATTCTCTTTCCAACTCATGTAAGGACCCACCTGCTATTGTGGGTTTTTTGTTTTTTGTTTTGTTTTTTTTTTTTGCGGTACGCGGGCCTCTCACTGTTGTGGCCTCTCCCATTGCGGAGCACAGGCTCCGGACGCGCAGGCTCAGCGGCCATGGCTCACGGGCCCAGCCGCTCCGCGGCATGTGGGATCTTCCCAGACCAAGGGTCGAACCCGTGTCCCCCGCATCGGCAGGCGGACTCTCAACCACTGCGCCCCCAGGGAAGCCCTATTGTGGGTTTTTTAAATTAATTTTTATTGGGGTATAGTTGCTTTACAATGTTGTGTTAGTTTCTACTGTACAGCAAAATGAATCAGCTATACACATACATATATCCCCTCTTTTTTTGCATTTCCTTCCCATTTAGGTCACCACAGTGCATTAAGTAGAGTTCCCCGTGCTATACAGTGTGTTCTTATTAGTTGTCTATTTTATACATAGTATCTGCTATTGTGTTTAGATACTCGGCACACCACCCCCAAAGGTTGCTTCCACATAACATACTCAAATAGACCATTCCAAGGTAGTTTTTCTTACTTGTAGAAAGAGCAACATTTCACAGTTGCATTTTGTTTAGTAAACCTACATCAATTAATTTTAATCCAAGTGCATAAATCTATATAAAATGAATGATAAGGCACCCGAGAAGTAATACTAACACTCCAGATACATGAATTTATTTAACCCTCAAAACAATCCTATGAAATAGGTGCTGTTATTCTCCCACTTTAACAGAGGAGGAAACTGAGACACAAAGGGTTCTAAGGAACTTGGCCAAGATCACACAACTAAGAAGTGGCATAGGAGGGGTTTGAACTCAGTCTGGTTCCAAAGTCCAAGTACCTAACCATGAGGCTGTACTGCCTCTCCAGTGACAATATGTTTGTAAAATTAATCAAATGCCTACTGTGTACTAGGCTCTGTGTTAATCCCTTTATATACATTAGCATATTAAATTCACCAGTCGGGTCATCTGGACGTAGGTAAGAGGGATAACAAAAGAATCACCAGGCCAACTGTTCTGTGTGTCTTTAGCCTAACACCTGCGTTTGGGTGTGGTCGCTGAGTTACTTGAGACTGTGGGACGTTAGCAATAAATTATTATATTATCTCTTGCTTGCAGGGGTGGAATGGTCCAAACCAGTGAGCAGTATGAATTTGTGCATCACGCTCTGTGCCTGTATGAGAGCAGACTTGCAGCAGAAACTGTCCAGTGATTCTCTGAAGACTTACCAGACCATCGCTCTCTAGGGGTGATTAGTCAATTACCCATTGAGGCTTCCGGAAGGAGCTTCCTGCAGTGGAAGAAAAGAGAAGCTGTGAAGCCAAGCTGAGGCATGGATTGTGGAAGATGGCAACTTATTCAAGATTGCCAGCCTCTTGTGTATATGAATGCATTTGTAAGCATCCCCTAAATTACTTTGAAGGTCCTTTGCTGATGGAGGTATGATTGATTTCTCACACAGCTAAGGAGGATTTTGTTTTGTCTGTATTGACTATCTGCCACACAGAATATATGTATGAAATTTATGTCATCAGATGACGACTTGAAGAGCTGCTGAATAAATTATTATTGTGTGTTTAGATGCTTTTATGTTTGAAAAAAATCTGTCTTGTGAATGGACTGTCAGCTGTTAAACTGTTCCTGTTTTAAGTGCTAATTCCTTTCTCAGTTACCAGAATCTTGCCGCTAAAGTTGTGATTGAAAATGGATTTTTAACAAATAAGTCCTTGTTTCTGAAAAAAAAATCAGAAGCAGTAACTATTTTATATGGTTATGTGTCTTGAAACTATTACCTATTAAATGTGTATTTATCAGTACCTCGTACCAATCAATTACAGAGCACAATGATTGTCACTGGGTATATATGTATTTACTCTCTACTATTGGGCATAGAGGTGGTTTCTGCTCCAGAATTCTACCCACTGTATTTCTACATTGTGAGTCATTTTACTTTCAAAGGGAAAAACAAATTTGTAGCAACTATGATGTGTTAAGAATTTTAAATACTTGTCTCTCTTTTACTAAGAAAGAATTTTTGAATATGCTGTCTACCTGAAATCTCTCTCCCAGCAAAAGGCAGATGCCTTTGGAAATGATGTAACCTGTCCCATTTCCAGAGGTTCTTTAAAAGGATGCTGCCATGGATATCTTTAAATCTCTGAAAGGATTTAATCCTCAAGAGACAAATAAAGCTTAAAAAAAAAAAAAAACTACACTCAGCAAACAGTAGATGTTCTGCTCAAATATGAATTTTTAATGCAGCTATGTTGACTTTGTTTCCTACTGCCAATAAACTACTCTTAATACTAAATGTTGAGTAAGGCATGTACTTTTTTTTTTCCTATTTGAAGAGAGACCATTATCTTTTGGGGAAAGCCTGAAGTCGATAGTGGGATGGGTTTATTTTTAGTCTGCCTCTCCTCAGTGGAGATGACTATTTCAAACTAGAGTATTGTCATCACTTGAGAGATAATGATCTAGAAGTGCCATCATTATGTGGTTTTCCTCGATAGGCTCCCAGCTATCATTATACAAACAGTACATGTTTATGTCTTTGTATCACTTGTCATAGACTCTCATAAATTACATGATTTCTGTTTGTTCAGCAGAATCACATCACCTGAAGAGATGTAATGTAGGAACATTCAGTTACCTAAGATTACAATTCCTTTCTTCCCTCTTGAGCTTAGGTAATCATGTGCCACAGGGATGGTAGAAGAAAACTTACAAGTTTTATTCTGCTCCTGAAGGCTGGAATTTTTTCTACATAAAAAAAGAGAGGCAATCATAATCCCTTCTTTCTAAGGAAACAGAAAAGGACAACTGGTGTAAAACTTCCCCCAAACAATTCAATAGGAGGAAGTGCTCGTCACTGACTTTTCCCCCCACCATGAAGGCACATTTCCTTCCTAGTCTTTGCTTCTCTTATCTGGGAGATTTTTTTTTTTCCTCCAAGCGAAGCATGAACAGTCGTTAAGTGGAAAATGGAGGCTGAATTTTACGTGGCGATTCTTACCTGCTTCATCTTCGGGAACTCAGGTGAGTGGGTCTGCCTCAGTTTCCTGAGGCATTTCTCCAACAGCCAGCAGTGGAGTCTCTGTCCTTTGAAAAGTGTCTGAAACAAGGCGGAAATGGAGCCGGGTCTCCATGGCAGTTTAGCCAAAGACGATGAGGAGGGGGGATAAAAGGAGCCTGCCATGCCCACACCGTTGAGATTTCTCTCCAAAAGAAAATAAATGGCCTTCTCTTGTGTCTTCCAAATGCCTCAGGCAGCTGCTGAAATGGCATCTTTATAGCAGAGAGTAAAGCAACCCTGAGGGGGGAAGAATGTATCATTATGTAACAGTCTGTGGCATCTCCATGCTTTTTTCCCTGTCAGGCTATAGTTTTGTTTCCTTTGTGTTAAAGAAAGAAAATATAAGAAATATAATTAAAGAGGGTTGGGGAACTGTGGTGTGTTTTATTTGGAAGTTGTTATTTGGAACGTCTGAATATTTTCATGGGTGACCTGAGAAAATTAAGTAAAAGCACCTTGAAAATGGTTTTTGAGCCTGAATATCTCATTTTTAATCCTGATGTTTAACAATTGGATATTTAGTTTTCTTACATGGAGAATAGGTGATTTTTTTAATCTATTAGCATTTGAAGGAAGACTAGATACTGTCACAAAATAGAGAAATGCTTCTCCCTAGGATTATAAAAAATTTAATTTGTGATAATCAATACTTTCATTGGTTGCTATTAGCTAGGAGGGTGTGCTAAATGGGAAAAAATGGGAAATTTTGTTTTATTTGTGGATAAATATATCCAATTTTTAAAAATTGTATTCAAACTAGTCCATTTGTATACTAACACTTACTGCAATAGTAATTTAAGGTTTGGAAAAAGGGGTGCTTTTTTAGAGTGGGGGATGGAGGTGAGGTGGAAGGAGTGAAATGGTTAAAACAGGAACTGGGTTTTTTATAACTTTAACATATTTAATTATTTGGGCTAAAATATCGCACCATACTCTTTGGATGGTTTTGTTTCTTTTCCAAGCTTCCTTTCATTATTTCAATGGGGGGTGTATTTTCTTCCCTAAGCCATGTGAAAGGAAAAGAAAGGGAGCTAAGTGTGACATTTTGACATTGTCTGCTTTGGGATTTTAAATCACATGTGTTGAATCTGGGAATAGTCACTTGAAATGATAGCTATTGCAAAAGATAATTAAATCTCGTATTTTGACCTGGCTGATTTGTGGGTGGGTTGTTTTGTTTTCTGGTGGGCCTTATGATTTGCTACATAGTATGTGATGAGCTTCTCATCTTCCAGAGGGGTTTCAGATTGTCCATGTCCAGAAACAACAGTGCCTTTTCAAAAATGAGAGAGTGGTCATGGACTTGTGCAATGGGACCAGCCAGAACCAGCAGTGGATGTGGACTGAGGATGGAAAGCTCCTTCATGTTAAATCTGCTCTGTGCCTGGGCATCTCTGATTCTTCTGGTGGCCCTTCCCGATCCGCCATCTTTGCCCCCTGCTCCCGGGCACCTCGATGGACTTGCTATGAGAAGGAAGGGTTCCTTGAGGTGGAAAATGCCTCTCTCTTTCTCAAGAAACAAGGCTTCAGGGTAGTGGTCAAGAAGGGCAGGAAGTACCTCCACAGCTGGATGAAAATAGATGTCAACGAAGAGGGAAAACCAGTCAATGAAAGCCTCTGCTCTAAAAAAGGTGAGCTCTTCCTTTCAGAATCGATTCTGAAAGTTTTTCTGCCAAATGTCGTTTTTTCACATTCAAGGGACGTCCACATGCCCCAAAAAAATTCCTATGGAAGATTCATAAGCTAATGGAAATGGATCACGTGGTCCCCACTGACTTGGAAAACTTCATTATCTTCATTAAAATAAGCTCAGCTTTTTCTATCTCTCATTCTTCCTTCCTTTTTTTCTTGCTTCTTTTGTTAATTCAACAAATATTTCTCGAGCTTCTCTTTTGTTCCAGACATTAAGCACTTTGGTTAAGTACTACTAAATGTGGGTATGTAGCTCTATGTACATATGTATATGCAATGACTAAAGCCAATGATCAGGAAATTAATATTTTTGCTGATTTAGACACTTCTATTCTCTGATTATGAGGAACTATTACAACATCATAATGGTGCTTGCTAAGACTGGGAAGATAATAAATTATGCTTTTGCCAATCTCTTGTACTAATGTTTAAGGGTAGATATTTTTTGGAGATAACATATTTTGAAATGGTAAGAACCAATGTGCAGCCACAGAGTTTTCTAATTTGTTGATCATTGATGGATATAACCTGGATGATGGACACATATAAAACCTTGTATACAAGTGCATAAATTTCTGGTACAACATACAGTTCAGTCCTAGACTAGGAATTTTTATTTGTGGATATGGCTTAATTTTCTATTTTATTGAATCATCTTATTGCTTATTTACTCCTCTATTAGAGGTTTGCTTTAGGAAGTCATGAAGGATAAAAGAATTATTACATATTAGGTCTAAATCACTGGAGGAATTCTCTAGAAATGAAGCCGTTCATTAAGATTAAAATTTGTCAAGGTTAAGGGAATTGTCCCAGATAATTAAGTGGCAGAGGTATGATTAGAACCCAAGTTTCTTGATTCCTTGACCAGTACATGTTCCATTTTATAGTACTTCCCAAATGCTTACACAGACTCTTGCCCAATTGGCTACATCCAGAATCATCTGGTGGGGAGGAGGAGTAGAGGAAATCATTGCCATCATTTCTTCCTCTATGATTATCTCCAAGATTTGATTCCAAGAAATCTATATTTGGGCATGATACTTGATATTTTTTAAAAAGTTCCCCAAATAATTTTGATTCACAACCTCATCTGGGGATCAACATCCACTGTACCTTTAAATCATTTTCTTAGGTGTTGATTTTTGAGGCTTATATGAGTTTTTTTCACCACACTGATCTTTGAACAGTTATCTGTCACTCATTCACTTCAAAAATTAGACAAACATCTAATTAGGTGCCAATTAAATGCATGGGCTCTTCTACAATACAAGAAGAGTACCTGTTCTTATAAAATTTCTGATATGAGAGTAAGATTTAAAAATGTAAAAGTTAATTAGAAAATTCAACTTTATCAGAGAGTATACAGCATATAGCACCAATTCATACAATTCCTTTCCTGTAGTTCATCTAACTAGGCCTGTCCTAAACAACACAGAAACATTATAAATATTTCAGTTGTAAGGTGTATGGTTATACACAAGAAGTGAGATGCCTCCCCAAATCCTAATCAAACCTTATTTAGAAGAATATTATTTCATTAGAACTTTTTAAAAGCACATATGGATTTAGTAGATATGGGTTATTTAAGATAGAAGATAATTCACGGAAAAACTACCTCCTTTGACCTTCATACAAAACATGCCCAGTGATGGACTTCACTTCAAAAGTAAAGTAGATACAATATACCAGTTACAGTTAACCACTGAACATCCCATATCCAAAAATGCCTGATAATGTGTGTTGGAAAAAAAATGGACTTCTAGAAAAAGCAGAGCTAAAATTTGTACTATTCTAGTTCAAAAAAATCTTATATTTGAATATGCATAGGTACAATGTATACCTTTGCCTTAACACGGTTATAAGCTAACAGACACATTTTTCTTCTCGATTCACACAGAATGATATTGGTTGACCCATAGCATGAACACTCACTGATTTTCTAGAGAATCCATTGTGAAAAATTAAATTGCATGCAGATGTTTGTGATGAATGATTCCAAATGTCCTTTCTTAAAGAGTTGATAACTAAATACTATACTCCTAAGCAGCACAAATATGCATGTTGTTAATCCATAGGATGTGATTTTTTTAATTAGGTTCTTCAGTAAAAGCATACCTGTGAAGGTCAAAATCTGAACTATACATTTCATATTTGTTTCATAGAGGAAACATTCATGATGCCATTCAAGTATCTAAGTAATATTTCTCTATTACCTACTAGGTGCCAGAGCTTGTGCTAGTAACTGAAGTACTCTACACTACTGATTCTCAACCCAAGCTTCACATCAGAATCCCAATGGGACCTTTGAAATAGTATTAATATCCAGGCTTCATCCTCTAGGCCAACTAACTCAGGCATTATAATTTTTAAATGCTTCCAAGGTGATTCTAATGTGCAGCCAAAGTTGAGAATCACTAAATATGCCTTGCTTCTTAGGATAATGGGGAAGGCAAATAAGTAAATAGTTAATTACAGTAGAGTGTAAGTAGAAAAAAAAAAAAATACCCCTTCCTCCAATATATATTCTTACCAGTGTGTCACATTAAGCAACTGTGGGTTTTTTTTTTTTCATTTAAAAGACAATTCTTAAATTGCATACTTTGTAAACAATCCTAGAATCACTAAATATGCCTTGCTTCTTAGGATAATGGGGAAGGCAAATAAGTAAATAGTTAATTACAGTAGAGTGTAAGTAGAAAAAAAAAAAAATACCCCTTCCTCCAATATATATTCTTACCAGTGTGTCACATTAAGCAACTGTGGGTTTTTTTTTTCATTTAAAAGACAATTCTTAAATTGCATACTTTTTAAACAATCCTTTGAGTGCCCACTGGATTCTGTCATAATTTAGCTGTGCTTCATTCTCAGTAAGACACCTTTTTTCTTCTTCTACCTCTCCTTTACTCGAGTCTCTCTATACAGGGAGGGTGAATTGAATAGGCTTCCAGTGGGTTAAAATTCAATTCAAAAGTTAATGTGAAAGTTTTTGAGAGAAGGACCTATACTAGGGTCAGATTTCCTCAAATAATCAGCGCTACTGAAATGATTTTTTATTAGGAGAAGAATGTAAAATTGACCTGTCTTTTAAAATTTTCATATAATTTATATTTCTTTAAAACCCCTTGGGCCTTCCCTGGTGGTCCAGTGGTTGAGACTTCGCCTTCCAATGCAGGGGGTGCAGGTTTGATCCCTGGTTGGGGAGCTAAGATCCCACATGCCTTGTAGCCAAAAAACCAAAACATAAAACAGAAGCAATATTGTAACAAATTCAATAAAGGCTTAAAAAATAAATAAATAAAACCCCTTAAAACAAACTTTCAATGGACAAATAGAATTTAATGGGACCTAATTAATGGTAATCTAATTAAAAAGAATATATAGATTGTGTAGAACCAGGCTCACCAGTACATAGTAGAATACCAAATTAAAGAAAAGATGGATTGAGATTTTTGCCATTACCTCTGAATTTCAAGTTTACCCTTAAAGAATATACTACACATCTTCATTCTGGACAAAAAAAAAAAAAAAAAAAAAAAGTATACCTGGTAGACAGACTCTTTTTTAAAAAATCAAACTTTTAATATGAATTTTTTAAAAATTAGAGCCTTATAGCTATTATTCTGAATAGTAAGAGTAATAATAAAAAACATTGCCTCCAAAATGCCAACATACCTGGCTAAAAATTACAAAATTTCATTCTCCCCATATAGTCTTTTGTCAATCAGTTGCCAGATATCCAGTTATCTAGAAACCATCTTACTTTTAGCAAGGTGTCAATAAAACAAGTGATTGACAGATTCTAATTTTTCCTCCCTATATTTTGGTGTTATATTGTGTAGCTACATCCTTGGAGTCACTGTATTAAGAGTATGACTTTTAGAAATATTTTGTGTATAATTTCTCAGTCTCTATAAATTCACACAAGGCAGTCGTCAATAATACAATAAGGAAAAACCAAATTGTGTTTTGTTCAACAGTATAGCAATTTTATATAATCACACATTTGACTTTTTTAAGGATTATTATTACTTTAGGAGTAAAAATGCATTCTGAGGCCCAAATCTCTAATTTACAAGCTCTTAAAACATAGCACTCCTAAGTAAAGGGCTTCCTGCATAGCAAAAACCTTATAAGCTAAAGCGAAAATTATGTTGGTCTACAGTTTGGGGGGTACTTGTACATTTCTAGGAAAGTTCACTAGAAATTCAATTGAAAAAATCATTTTTCCATGACCAAGTCTTTTGTATATACAGGAGATGCAAAAGGAAAAGAGTTAGAAAAACTAAATTACTGTGCTATAAACCTGTTAACAGGGATCATAACTTAGAAATCTCATCTCCTTTAAAGGTAATCTTGGTTCCCTTGGTCAATAAATGCTGTCTAAATTAGTAAATGTTTCAACTTCTAAAAGGTGCTGAATATCAGAATTATTGGGAACAATAAAGGAAAGCTAAGGACTACTTTATGCCACTATTGAAGTCATGACTATTGCTTTTCTCCCCAAGTTAAGAAGAATTTTTAAATCAAAAGTTACAGTTGCATCTATTCTAACAGGAAATAGTCTTGACACCACAAGCAGACAACAAAGGTTACAGTGGCCAAATCATTGAAGTTTTATGGACCTACATGATCTGGAAAATAACTCATTCATTGGCACCCTCTTTTATATGGGTAACAGAGAAATCTACTCAAAGGATATTACTGATCTGCAAGCATATCTAAGCAAATAATCCTTAGGCGAGGGAAATAAAAGCATTCTAAACTTGAAAAGAGTTTCCACAGCACCAGTACAAATCTATTGGCAGGTAGACTATGCTCATGTAGTTCTAGGTCTTCTGGATGAAGAGTACAAAATTCCATCTATCCTTTGGATACCTATTCCAAGGAATGCCAAGTCTCCCTACAAGTATAAACACCTGGATGATTGTCTAAAATTGTTACTTTCACTAAGATGTTTCATATTGTATGAAGAGAAACATTGTATATGTCAGCCAACCAGTCAACATTTATTCAGCATCTACTACAGATTCATTCATTCAGCTCTCATATTTATCTGAGGACAGGCAAATTTTTGCAGACATATTTTCAATATCCCTGATATAGCTGAGTTAGTAAAATCCCTAAAAGAGATTTCACTGCTGAAGTAAATCATATTGTTGGCTGGCTTGATATACCTGTTGGTTAAAGTAATTGTTTAATTGTATTCATACAGGTGAGGGAATAAACTGCATAAGCATTGTAATAGGTAAACAATCATGTATGCTCTTGGGAGACAGGGTTTTAGTAACTTATTTCCATTAGGGATTGGTAGGAGTGCTCGTAAATACAGAGAGCTTGATGGGAAATGAACAAAGCAAAACCGAAAGTGTCTTTTGTATACAGAGACTCTACTTTGACCAAATTGGCTGTCACAGCCATTTTAGAGTTTTTCTCCTAGCATCATTCTAACAACATGGGCCTTGCAATTAACCATTTATTTACATGATCATTGAAAATCATCTGGTCATGATTATTAATATATGTTTTATACGATCATTAAAAAATATCTAACACAGCATCCAGAGTCCCCCAACGATTTTCAACCTGTGACACATCAATGAACTTATCAGGGCACACCCAGGGCCACAAATGACTTTCATATGTGCTCTTATATCTTTGTGGGTCCCTTTCTCCACTGGGAAAAATAAAATAAGTTCATAGATTTTCATGTGTCCTAACATTGTCATTCTTTTATGATGTGTGAAAAAATTTTAACATTTTCTTTGACCCTGAAAGTTCTTTTTGAAAAATTATTTTCAAAGAAATTAAATCATTTCATGGGTCCTAAAATCATGGGCCCTAGGCAGTGTTCCAATGTGCTTAATGGATGAGTCAGCCCTGGACACACCAAGTTATTCACCCACTTTCCATCTGCCCTTGCCCTGACCCTGTTTAAGTAGCCTCTGGCTCAGCATGTCTCTCCCACAGCCTGGTAGCCATGAACTTATAAGCCATTCTTCCCCCTCCATCCTTCTACCCCACCATCTCATCCTTTTCCAATGTGTGTGTTTGTACCTTCCCAAAAGAAAACATGGGGCATTAAGATAAACCAGGCACATCTTCATAAGGCAACCCATAGTACAGTAGTTGAGTAGTAATTGGCTTTTGAAAAGTATTTCTTTGATTGGCTAAGCTTTCATTTATTTTTTTAACCTAATTTTTTTTACTATGCTATGCTTTGATATGTTACTATGCTATGTCCTGGTATCAATTTCCATTTATTAATTTTACTTTTTTCTAATCTTGCATCTTTTTTAAGGTCTGTAAAAAAAAAAAATTTAACCTCTGATTATGCCTTCTCATTTGTTGTGTCTTCCATTGTTTGTAAATTCTCCATCTTTGGTACTCTTTTCAACAACTTTTCACTTCCTTACTCACTTTTTCAAATTTTAGGCATGTGCATTTTTTAATGTATCCTTTATTTCATTGACTACATTTTCTGAAATGTTAATTATTCATTTTACCATTTCTAATAATTATTTAAACTATTATAATTCCCAGACCTTTCACTTTATCTTTATTCTATCTCAATCTTATTTAAAATATTTTATATATTAAATGTAAATATTTATGTATAGATATATATACGCAAATCATCATTTTTCTAAGGTATCTTCTGTTTCATCTGTTAACTCTTTTCCAGATTATTTTCCCACTTTTAAAGGGCACATTACATTTGGTGTCTTCCTACAGAATGGAAAGTATCAATATAGTTAAAATGTTCTATCTCCAAAATGAACTTTATTCAAGTCATTTCTTTCAATATGTTCGAAAGTTTTTTGTATCATTTAAAAAAGGGAAACTAACAAATTGTGTATTGTCTTTATTAACATTATACAAAAATTCCATTTCTATTATTGATTTTTTCTGAGGCAATCATAGATGAATTAATAAACTAAAATACATATTGCTTTTTTAAGAAATGTATTTGAAATATGGGTTTGATATGATGCAGTCATTGCAAATCATCTTAAAAGTGAGCTATCAGTGCTAAACTTTATTTTTTACACATTAAGTGCTAAAACTTCTGAGATTGGACCCAGGATGGTCTGCCTTACTTTGAATTGTGTTCTAAGAGGAATTGTGTATAATGTGGAAACAATGTAGTGGCAGTGGTACAATAAAGCTTTTTAAAAATAGCTTCAACATATTGTTCCATTGTGTAAGAACTTTTCCTTGCATTTGTCAAAATATATCTTGTTCTTTCATGAACTGTAAAATGTATATACCTTTTCAAAGAACATCAGAAGAATTATAGAACCCAAAACATCCAAAGATCTACTATTTTTAGTATAATTTCATAGCACCCATTTCAACAAAGAGTTCAGGCAATGGAAAGATGAACTTATTTTCATCACCTTATATATTTCTATGATGGATTTGCTTTCCTCCCATCTACTTTATAATCCTTCAATGTCCACATAAGAAATGATTAGAATTCAGCTTTGCCTCATATTGTATATATGGATAAAATTATATACTTGGATGTATATTACACCTGAGAAACTTATTAGAAATGCAGGTGCTGGTTCCCACACCAGATCTACTAAATCACAATTTCGGGGGTGGAGGGTGGTAGGGCAGTTAGGCTTCAGTTGTCTAACAAGCCCCAAAGGTGATGTGATGCCTAGCAAAGTTTGCAGATCACTGCTTTGAAATTCACAAAATTTGGAAATCAAATGTTAAGACTAAGGTTTCCTTCCTGATTCTTAAATAGCACAAGTTAAAAACATAGGCACAAAGTGAAGGGGTACCAGACCTGAATATTCTGTAGGTTCTTTCTTTGGAAAAAAGGTGGTGGCCTAAAATGGAAAATGGACTTGTTTGGTTTGGAGGATTTTAAAATTACATTTAGCAGGTTGATTAAAGACAATTACAGAAGAGTAAAAATTTTTTCCATAAGGTATTCCAAAGCTACATGCAATGGCGATAAGCTATGTTATTTGCAGAAGAAATTTCAAGAGTGTTTTGATCATTTACCTAATTTGGGGGAAGTCTTGTTTCATCCATTGAATTAATTCTGTAAGCTGACTAAAAAAAAAAATAGTTCTCAGGATGAGAACTTACCAACTGCTCCTTAGTGAAGAAGAGTAATCATAGGTTGACATGCTAAGACACATAATTACATGCTAGGTATTTGGAAGCTTGTCTCTGTCCTCACCTCATCATTAAATCTTTTTTTTTTTTGAGGGTCTGAGAGCTAAAATTGTCACAGCTAAAATTGAAATCCCCTGTCAACTCAGGGAATTGGCATTGGCCAAAGCTCAAAATGACCAAAATACTAATCTCCGCATACAGAAATTTTTACATCCCAACAATAGATAAATATCTATGTAAAAGGACATTCTAACACCTAACTCAATTAAGACTGCAGAATTAAGACTGCTTCTTGGAGTTTGTTGTAAAGGCATATTGCTAATAGTACAGTTGGGTTTGTCCTGTAGAAGACACCCCAGGGATAAATGAATCTGGTCTGCCAGGCACAATGGAAGTGATAGTGGCACAGCATTCAAGAAGATAAAAGCAAACAGAAACTAGGGAGAATGTCTAAACATTTATCAAAGCCTAGATCTGGTAGATGTGCAGGTAGGGTTGCCAGATAAAATATACAACATTCAGTTACATTTGAATTTCAGATAAATGACAGTTTTTTTGTATAAGCATATTCCTAATATACAATATAATATAATGTAATGTATATTGGGGATGTATTAAATATACTGAATTATTGGTTATTCATGTGAAATTCTAATTTAACTGGGCATCACATATTTTTATTTGCTAAAATTTGGCAACACTGTATACAGGGTACGCTGCACAACCCTCCACATCTCAAGGAAAAGATGCTTAATGGTAATGATTATCTTATTTACATTTAAGAGAACAGCTGATATTTACATCTTGCTAAATGTTAAAAAATACCATTTCCATTTTGAGCCTCTTTGTATGCTTATAGCACAGTTATAGCCCTGATAGCACAGTTTCCACTGCTCTCCCTGCACCCTGTAAAATTGATAGAGGGATAAAATTGATAGATGGGTGAAATGGACAGGGCAAATGAGTATGGTCATACTCAAAGTATTTTCTATTTTTCATATAACTGAAGCTTTTCTACATGCCCGTTGTTAAAGTGGTCTTTTTCTAAGTAAAATTGCTTTTATGTGAAGAATCCCTAAAACATGAGGGTAATTTTAGCAACTGTCCTTTCTTTACCTCAGCTGGCCTGGGAGCAGAAGTCTCAGTAAGAAGCACTAGAAACACAACTCCTCCCCAGATCCCCACTACTTTTAATGCACTTCCACGTAGCCCGGGACACCTTATTAGTAATACCACGGAGACCTTCACCAGAAGTATTACAGAAAACTACAGCCAAAACAGCAGCCAGAGGCAGCACCCCAATCTGCAGATGGCTGGAACTACATCTTGGGTTCCCTGGACTACTCAACCCTTCTCCAGCACCACTGAAGAGGTAAGGGGAGAGGGAAGGGGATGGAGTGTGGTTTGGTAAGGTCTCAGAAAGCCCATTGGTTGAAAAGATTTGCTTTGCTGGAAATACTGCTACTCAAGCGGGAGATCAGGCACTCTGTGTCCTGGGTGCTAATTGTACATGAATGCATTTTGTGTAATGAGAAAATCTTTGGGATAGAATTAAAATTGCTACACCTTTATAAGCTGAAGATAATTATAACTGCACTCCTGTAGGTTGGCCACATTTCTGAACCGATGTCAGGGTTCATAGGCTTACGATAACCTAAAACCAGGAAATAGAAACTGAAATCAGTCCCTTGCAGGTCCCCCTGGATATATTTCACAATCGTTTCTGCTTATAAGGGAGGGGAGAGAGTCACAAAGCAATGGAAGATTCAGCAATCACTATAATGGATTTGTGAACATGGAGGAGGATAAGCTGAGTCTCATAGCAATTTCACATCAGCATCCACAAGAGGACAGATAAATGGCTGAGAAGCAGCAATGACACAGCCATAGAGTCTGTTCACATAGTGTTTCCATTTCAGGTGTTCATCTCTTCGGTTTTGCTTTCCACTCAGGATTTTAGGCTATCATTTTATTTTTTTATTTGTTTTTGTTTTTTTGTGTGGTACGCGGGCCTCTCACTGTTGTGGCCTCTCCCGTTGCGGAGCACAGGCTCCGGACGCGCAGGCTCAGCGGCCACGGCTCACGGGCCCAGCCGCTCCGCGGCATGTGGGATCCTCCCGGACCGGGGCACGAACCCGTGTCCCCTGCATCGGCAGGCGGGCTCTCAACCACTGCGCCACCAGGGAAGCCCTAGGCTATCATTTTAGACAGTAACAGTGTAATTAAAACAAATTTTAAAAGCTAAGGTTTCATTTGGCAATATTTAGCTGTTTCCTAATAAGCAACCCAAATAATTTAGAGAGTAAAAGCCCAACACTATGCATATGACTTATGCATTTTAGTGCTCTGGTTTCTTTTGCATTGTGCAGAAATGAATATTGCACGTGACTCCCGACTAATGAACACATACCTCGTTATTGATCACAAAACAAATAGAGCCAGTACCATATATCTTCCCCTCAACCTAGTTCTTGCCTTGCCTCTGAATAGAAGTTCAGAAGGCCTCATGACTTTTCTGGACACTCTTTATATCACTTTAAAATTCAACACTCACTCTCAACCCATTAGCAAAAATATCCATATCAGGAAATAACCCAGACTCTGAATTCAATTGAAATGTTAGCTTCTCCTCTCCCATCACCCCACCAAGTTTGGTCCTGAAATAAGGGAAAGGGAGTATGTTCAAATTCTCTCACTTCTCACTCAGCTCTTTACCCACCTCTCCTAGCTTGATCATCATGGTTTCAGATCTGTCTGGGCTTGGGAAGTGGGAAGGGAAGACAAGAAAAAGGAGCGGGAGAGCTTTTACTTAAGGAAGCCATCATGAATGGCACTGTGCTCTCCCTAAATCTTCAAGTCCTGAGCGCTTTCAACCACTGATATCAGTGAGAGATTCACCACTTGCTTTTGAAATTGAACACTTCTTGGTGGAGCCCTTGTTCATTTTGCCTCAGCTAAAACTGTGTTCTAACATCAGTTTATAGAAGTATTTTTATAGCTGAGCTTAAATATTTATATCTATTTTTTCTGTACTGATGTGTGTGTGTGTGTGTGTATATATGTACTGATACATACCAGTACACATGTAGTGATATCAGTATATGTGTACTAATTTTTATCAGTATACATACAGATATACACATAGAGACAGAGACAGATACTAGTACAAAACAAAAACAGTGTCAAATAAGAAACATGCTGAATAAAAACTGCAATAGGAACATATCTGCCTGAACACTAAAGCATTGTCTTTTAGCGAAAAGAATATTTCCCCATCTTTGCCCAAGTCGGACCATTGTGAAACAAAGACACAGAAAGCTCCCAGACATGGCCAGGCTCACTGGGATGAGTCAAGGACAGCCCGCTCTAGAGCTCTGTTGCAGGCATACCAGTCCCGGGGGCCGACCCAGCACCGTGTTACAGAGCGCACGTGGTCCAGCCCCAGAGCTGGGTTTGCAGCCTTGGGCTGTGGCAACTACTCAGTAGGGTTTTTTGGTTTTTTAATTTTTAGTATTTTTCTAAAGTGAGGTTCACTCTAAAGTTTATATGAGCTTCCAGATGGAGCACCAGAATCACTGTGTAGCCAAAGATCTCATGTTCCATTTTTTTTCTTGGAGCTCAGGCAAAACCTTAACTGTGTCCTCGGAAGCTGAATGTGTAAAAGCTCTGCTCTTTCTAAAGGCAGTTTCTAAAACCGCGGTTTTCCGTGACTCTCATGCCTTAGGTGAGGCAACCCTGCTAGATCATCATTCGATTTAGTGGGAGCATTTACTTTATAACAATCTGTTATAAACAGCTGTAGTTAAATACTTTGAGAAGTAAAAATGGGTCACTTGGGAGGTAAAATCCCTGTCCTTTAAAGTAATTTTGAAAGGTACTCTACCTCAACATCTAGAAGAGTATTAGAGAGGAATAAAATTGTTCAACTTAATCGCTTGGAATTGTGTAAAGAAAATCTTTGTGTGTCAGTTATTTTCTTTATCTGCTAGCTCCTGGTTTGGGAGGATTTTGGATTGACTTACTGTAGTTGGGCCATGAGTTGGAGTGGTCTGTTATCAGTGATGATAGGAAAAATCTGAATGTGAGCTTTTGGAGGGTCGGGACTGTACTTATTCAACTTTGTAGCTCCAGCACCTGAACATAATGCTTAATGCTTACTAAACGTGTGTAGAAAGGAAAGGGAAAGAAAGGTGTAGAGTGGAATGGAGCAAAATAGAGTGGAACTGGAGAGTGAAATGGAATGGAATGGAGTGGGGTGAAATTAAGCAGAGGGGAGTGAAATGGAATGGGGAGAATGGGATGGAGTGCCAGGGTATTGAGTTGATTCAAGTGATATAGAAGTGGGTGGAACTGTTGACCACTTGTGTAGCAAATGACACAGCTACTGCCAATGTCCATCTACTGCCAAGGTGTGATGGTCATGCTGAGTAACCATGTTTTTTATATTGCCTAAGTATTTGAAGTTTGTGTGTATCTAGTATTTAATATGTTTCTATTATCTAATACTCAATATATATATATATATAGTTTCAATCAGGGGCTAATTATCCAGTTCCTTTTTCTCCTTTCTAATTTCCCCCATTTCATCTCTTAATCGCCCTTCAACTGCCCCCCACCACCAAAAAGAAAAAAAAAGTGTAAAAGAAAAAGGAGAAGGAAGCAATGATGACTGTCTAGTGACTTTGGAAAATGTTCATGCATTCAACAAATATTTCCTGAGAACTTAACTAGTGTCAGAACAGAGTGGTTAAGAACTCAGGCTTTGAGGTCAAAGGTCTGACTGCCTCTTACTAGCTGGTGACCGGGTCTCAGTTTCCTCATCTATAAAATGAACCTCCACCTCCTAGGGCTGTAGTGTGGACCAGGAGAGACAATGCCTGTAAAATGCTTACCGCAGTACCTGATCCTTAGTAAGCACTTAAGAAGGAATAGCTGTTATTGCTATTTTTTACTGGGACACAAAGATGAATGACAAGTTGTTGCCCTGAAGGAACTCACCATCTGTTGAGGTGTTGAGGGAGATGGAGATTACACGGGCTTGTGTGGAATACAAAAGAGAGGTTCCTGACTAGTGTGGAGGTTTTAGTAGGTGTGCAGTAGGTTAATGTCTTCTGGAGGAGGGAATATCTGAACTGAGCTTCACAGAGTATAGGAGTTAAACCATTAAGAGGTGGGGGAGTGGGGAGGGAGGGAAGTGGAAGAGCTGAGATGGGACAGGATGGAAAGTTAGAAGTGATTTCAACTTTCACCTAAAATTAGTATTTTTTAAGAAACTTGGGAATTTTATCACTTCAATCCAATCACGCATTCCATACTTGTTTATTGAGCACCTACTATCTGCCAGACATCGTGGAGGATGTGAAAAATAAATAATAAAGATGGTGTTACAGAAGCACATAGAGAGCACAATGTCATCAAAGTCATTGAGTATAGGATCAGCAATCTGTTAAGACTGAATAAAAGACTTAGACAGTATAAGAGCCCTGTAATAATTCTCACACATACAGATATTGAACATATATAGATGAACATTTCAAACACATGTTTTCAAATGCAGTCTTCATCCAGAAACAGACACTGGTTCCTTCTTGTTATTTTAATCACTGACACTATTAGATTATCTGTCATTCCTTTTGTCCCCATACATATGTAGCCACTACATAGAATTTAGCACACTTGACCTGAAAGAGAAATCGAGAGAAGAAAGAATAAGAACTGAAATACTAAGACCTTTTGCTTGGAAAGGCAATGTCATTACTACTAACTCACATTTATGAAGTGACCACAGTGGTCTCGATCCACAAGCAAAGGATGAGTTAGGATTGGAACATAGGATTGGGAATGGAGGGTGGAATATCACAAAACACTTTCAATGAGAAAGTGGAATGTATTTGTGTCTTCCCTTCCATCAAGAGTTCTTCTGAGTTATGAGGAAGGAAACATGAAGAGATGCTATACACCATTTGCAAAGAAGAGAATCTAGGGGATAAAAATAATAGCTAAAATTTGTGTGCCAGCAACTATGCTAAGCACCTTCATATACTCTGGGAGGTGGGTACTTGTATGTATTTTCCATCACTGTAACAAACTACCCCAAAACTTCGTAGTTTAAAACAATGACAGCTTATTTTTCTCACGGTTCTGTTGGTTGGGGCAGGGAGCGAGGGCGTTCCTCCGCTGGTTTCACCTGGGCTCACTCTTACAGTTGCATTCAGCGTCGAGCTAGAAGTTTCACAATAGCCTCTCTTGCATGGCTAGCAGTTGATGGTGGCTGCAGGCTTGGTTCTCCACCTGGCCTCTCATCCTCCACTCGACTATACCAGCTTCTTTACGTGATGGTTTCAGAAAGCTTTGCAAGAGAGGAAACATGGAAGCTACAAGCCTATTGAGACCTAGGCTCTGTAACCACACATTACTTCTGCCACATTCTACCAGTCAACGGAATCACGAGCCAGGCCAGACTCATAAGGTGGAGAAACAGACCCCGCTTCTTGATGGGAAGAGCTGCAAAGTCACATTGAAAAGGGGCATACATATTGGGTGGGAGGAATCTGTGGTCATTAAACAATCTACCATAGGATTTATTAATTTATTATTATTATTATTTTGTAGATGCCCAGTTTAAACTTAAAGAGGCAAGGACTCACCCAAGGTCAAATGATTAAAGAATAGCAGAGCAAGGAGGAGAGTACACATACACAAACACACACACACACACACACACACACACACACACACGCCCTGCACATCTAGTCACCTTATTCTCTTGCACAGAGCTCTTATTAATGAAGGTAAATGCCAAAAGGACATGATTTGGAATCCAGCATCACTCGTTAATGCTACTGCAAAGTTGTCCTAAGTTGACTCTCTTTGGAGCAGCATTTTCCCTACCTTTTTCCTTTTCCTTCTCTTTCCTCACATCGTCTTATGCCAGTTTGGAAGGTTGTGAACCTGAGCCAGTACGTGGCTTCAAAACTCTCCTTTTCTCATCCTGGACATGAATTAAATGAATCAACATGTACCATGTGCCTACAGTACTGCCTGGAAAAATAGTGTTTAATTAACATTAGCTACTACTGTTATTATTATTACCATCACAGTATTATGTGGCAGTGTGTGTCTTTACAATGACAAAGTTGGTGGAACAAGAAGCTTGTCTACAGTACGAGTCAGGAAATATCTAGCTCAGTGGTTCTCAAAGTATGGACCCAGATTCAGAACTTGTTAGAAATGCAACCACTTGGGCCTTACCCTAGACCAACTGAATTAGAAACTCTGGCTGTAAGGCCCAGCAATCAGTGTTTTAACAAGCCCTCCAAGTCACACAGAGGTGTACTTTTAAATTCCAGAACCAATGATCGAGATTAATCTTGTCCTTCACCCACAGTCTGTCCCATGGACTTCTAAACGCCTTAGTTTCCCACCACTGACGGCACTTTTGTGCATGTGTCATGAGGGGGTAAGAGGGGGTGGAGGCATAAAAGCTAAATAATCAAGTAGCAGAAATTAATGTATCTAATTCCAGCCTCCTGCTGTGACTTTGCAGAGTGTACAACATTGAAGGAATGGGGCCCAGGGTGAGTGAGTGGAGCCTGGGGAGATAGAGAACTGCTACTAGACTCTAGGCTTTTTGTGTTCAAAAAAAGGGGGTTCCAGGCACATGGTTCCACTGGGAATGCACGAGACTCTGTATTGGAACATCAGCTGGATTTCAGCACCTGTGCACGCCCTCAGCCAGGCATCCCTTGCGTACCACATCCACAGAGATATACTGTGTTCTTGTGCACAAGCCCAGTTGTAGATCAGGCCAGAGGTAGGTGTGAGAAGTGTGCCCTGCATGTATTAGCCATTCCCTATGGGCAAGGAGAGACAGACAGGGCTGGAGGCAGCAGGAAGTCAATCTTTTGGGGACCTGAGCATGGGATACAAGAGGAAGAGTTAAATGTGCAGAAGTGTCCTCCAAAGGGAGGGAAACCAGGCCTTGGAATTTTGTTTAGCATCAAAATCTGAGCAGCCTCCATTTATCATTTGAGCAGTGGCCTCTCAAGAGAGGTCCAGTCTGGATCCCCTCTCAGCCATGTGACCTCGGGGGAGGCGGTTTGATAAAGCGGTAAAGAGCTAGGGCTCTCATGTCAGAGAAAGCTGGTTTAAATCCAAGTGGTGTCATCTACTAGTTACTCAAGTCATACTTGTTTCCTCTCTAAAATAAGGATAATTAAGGTACTCTATCTGCCTCATAAAACAGTTGTGAGGATTAAAATCTGATTAAGAAAAGTGCTTAGTGCCTTGGCTATACACGATAAGTACTCAATAATGTTTGCAAGCAATACTAACTTCCTGTTGTTGTTTCATCACCCCTACCCTGCCTGCATCACAGGGTTGTTCTAAGAACCAGATGGACCAGCGTTATTATGTGAAAATGCTTTCAAAGGAATCAAGCCTTGAACATGCATTAAACATGTTACTGGCTGGTTCTGATTCTACTCAACATCCCTCAATCTGATTTGAAGGCACACCCCCTTCTTCCCTTCCCCACCCTACCCTGGCCTGGGCCCCGGAGACGGACCACATTTCCTCAGTTCATGAATAGCCATTGTGGTGCTGGTCTGAGTTTAACGGCTCTGTGCTTCCTTCCAGCTGGCCCTCAGAGACATCACAAACCAACGTGAGTCTCCAAATAAGTGCGGTGGCAAATGCAAAACACCTCCACCTCCTCCCATCCCCCTCAAGTCTGGGGCCAACCCCTTTATCGTGCTACTTAAACACAGGGGAGTCTCTCCACTGCCACCACCGCTCTGTGGCCAGAACTAAAGATGGGACAATATTCTCCTTCACTAAGACGAACACCTAGAAGGAGAAGTACAAAGAGGTAGCAAAACAAAACACCCCACACCATCTCCTAATGATTCCTCATGACCAAGGGAAGATTCTTAGATTGTCTAGAGTGAATGGGATAAAAGATAAACAGACTTTTCTGAGACTGCCCCTAGTGCAGGAAGTCCATTCTAGCGGGTACGATATTGCGGGAAGGATGTGTTCCTGCAGACCCTAATTTATAATTAGCATCATTCAAGTCTAATTCTGACAAAGGGCTGCAGTTCTCTCAGACGGCCCACTGATACGGATTACTATGTGCCAACAGCATAATATGGTTTACAATTCACTCGACCCTCTCCGGCTTTAAAATCTCAAGGATTTTTCTTTTCTTTCATTCTCTTTTAGGTATAGGGGATTTGCCTGACTCTCCATTTTGTGCACCAAAAGACTGGGTTCATATTTTGTCACAATATAAATCATATGCACATAAAATGCGACCATAAAACAGAATATGTGCATTGAAATGGGCTCTTTAACCTGCCAGTATTTCTCTGACACATGGGTTTCCCTCAGCAGATGAGGTCAAGCCCAGATGAGGGTTGATGCAGAGAGGAGAGAACATAGCAAAGGAGGGGAAATGAGATTGAAGGAGAAACCAGGATGTACAAATTGAGATAGGAAGTCTGTGGCTCTCAGCTCTGGTCTTAGATACATCAGAATCACCTGGGAAGCTTTTTGAAGATGCAGTTTCCAAAACTCTCCCTCAGACCTACTGAATCAGAATTTACTGACATAGGACGTCAGCACCAGAGTGTAAAAATCTCCCCATTGATTCTAATGTGCAATTATGTTTACGATCCATTGGAGAATAATTGAATAGTCAACCTGTTAGAAAAAAGCATTGAACACAAGAGAAGAGGAACAGTTCTGCTGGAGATGTATCTATAACTTGAATCTAATCATCAGGAAACATTGGACAAATGCAAATAGAGGAAAACACGTACCATAGAAATAACTAACCTGTATCATTCAAAAAAGTCAGTGTTGGGGGCTTCCCTGGTGGCGCAGTGGTTGCGCGTCCGCCTGCCGATGCAGGGGAACCGGGTTCGCGCCCCGGTCTGGGAAGATCCCACGTGCCGCGGAGCGGCTGGGCCCGTGAGCCATGGCC
>NC_041219.1:6787482-6816187 GCF_002837175.3 Physeter macrocephalus | reverse complement strand
AAAAAAAAAAAAAAAAAAAAAAAGTCAGTGTCATAAAAATCATTTTTAAAGGCTGATGAATTGTTCCAGATTATGGAAGATTAAGAGATTTGACAACTAAATATAACACAGGATCCTGGGTGGGCTCCTTAACAGAGAAAAAACAACAACAACAAAAAATGCTAAAGGGACATGCTTGAGTCAACTGGCGAAGTTGAAATACGAATTGTGGATTGAAGCATTATATCAATTTTGTGTTTCTTAAATTTGATATCTTTACTGAGATTACACACTTAATTCAGAAGATATGCAGGCCACTCTGAAATGGTTTAGGTAAAAGTATCATATAGAGAGAGAAAGAGATGATAATAAAGCAAATGTGGGGGAATGCTAAAAGAAAAAAGATGAATGGGTCTTGGTAAGGATATGTCGTAGCACTCAATATAATTTTCACCACTTATCTGTAAATTTGAAATTATTTCCAAACAAAAAAGTTTTAAAAATAAAAAGAGTATTTTGCTTAAGGGCTTTTATAGGGTAGAATCCAAGGGACGCTCCTGAGTTAGGGGTAGACCAGTGGCTCAGACTTACAAAGACCTGTCCATCTTCTTCAAGGACCAGGAGGAGAGAGGGGGTGGATGGGGGGAGAGGAGAGCAAACACCGTGAGAAATGATGATGAATTTGCAAGAAAGAGCAGTAAATCCAAGGCTCAGAACTGGTGGATGAGCTGGATGATAAGTATGAAGATAAGATAAAGAAACTCTGGAAAAGATTGCTAAGTACTTTAAATCCCTGTAATTTACCCCAGTTACATATTGGTTGCGCCCACATATTCATTCCACTCACAGAATAACAGCTTTGAAAACCAGTTATGAAATACGGTGAAAAGTCACTGAAAGGGGAAATGCTATGAATTCCAGGGGCTGTCTTTGAAGGGAAGATCCTTTTCATCCTTCCCACCCTGTGGGGGAGCTGGCAACAGAATCCTACCATTGCTAAATCCAGATGAGATCACCACTAGGGTAATTTTTATTTGGAAAGTACACAGGAGGTACCTGTTGTTTCATCAAAGCTCTTCTGATCTGGATCTCTAATAGATCTGGGCCAATGAACACACACTACCAGTGTAGCTTTGCCAGGTGCTTGCCCTTCATCTGTGTGTCTGTGAACATTTGCGTTTGCTCCTCTTTGTGCAAGGCTGTACTTCCAGCCCAGGACAGCAAAGCTGTGGAGAGGATACCGCAGTAGATGCTTTGCTAAGAGTTTTGACCTTGGTGGCCTGAATCCAATGACCTCTGGATTATTCTAGAAGGATTCGGTCTTCCATGGAGTCAGAGGCTGCTTGGGCACTAGCTTATCCTAAGGCTTAGGTGCTAGGTATTATTGGATTCTGTGATGCTAAGGGTTCTAGGCCTGCATTGGAGCAACTGAAGAATACAATTGCTTTTAAGATTCCCCAGTACTTAGCCATGTCCTTGTTTAGTGGTGAGGTGTGAATATTTACTGTCAATAGATGAATAGACATTGAGTCTCCACAACCTGGACATGTGGGGGAGATAACGAAGAGCCACGACTCCTTCCATCAAGAGGTTTCTTTTGTTTTGTTTTGTTTTTCTTTTTTTTTTCTTCATCAAGAGGTTTCTAATCTAGCTGGTGGTTTTATCATTATATTTTTGAAAAACATGGTAAGATCCTTTGACCTTCCAGTTTGATCACTCTCAGCTTCAACATTCAGGGGACTCTGAGACATGCTGTGTGGACAAGGTGGACAGAATGCTGGCCCAGCACGCCTCCGTCTTTTAATTTTTTTTAATGAAAAGTCAAAAATCCAGATATTTTTCCCCTTTAAAATCTCCTATTTTTCTCAACATTACCTGCTTATTCCATTTTTTAAAAACTATATTAAGATCACACTATAAAAGCCAGAAAAGGCACATGTGCTGGTCAAATAGGGAGCTCTCTGCTTGCGAGCTCCAGTGAATTCATGGGAAATGATGTTCTAACGGCATGATACACAGAAAAAAAGAAGACAGAGTCTTTACCCTCCAATCATCACTGTCTAAGGGAGATGAGATGTGTGATCATTTCTTTTGTTTTCATTTTCCTTTCCCTTAAAGCCAGTGTTAGCCATGTTTTGTTTATTTACTATCCTAGGGCTTGGATAGTCATGACAATCATGACCTTGCTCCGGAAACCAGAATGTATAGCTGTCACGCCCATACAGGCAGCCCCACTGGCCGCATTAACGCCTTGATTCGGTTCGTGTGTGGGCCGACTCATTTCCGAGGGTGGGGTGGTAGCACCGGAAACGTGGGAATGAAGATGCAGCAGAAGTGCTTGAGGTTGAAAAAGTGATTCGTTTACAGTCACATCTGGTTTTAAGTCATTCGTCTGTGTACAGTTACAAAGCTCTGACAAAAACTATGCAAAGCTCATTTCCTCCAGATTTAAAAAAAAAAAAAAGTGGGGGAAGGGAAGAGGGTAAAAAATTGATGTAGAAAAAAAAAAATACCAAGAAACCTGAGAGATGTGTCTGGGAGAGATGGTGGGGCTGCTGTTAGAGACACATCCAGCACTCCCACCCCTCCCTTCCAGGATTTAAAAAAATCTTGGCACTGCCAACAGAGCAGCCGGTAAATGTCTTCTGTGCTGATCTCTTGAGGAATTTCTCTTGAGTATGGGATTGACAGCAATGGTAATTTATTATTATTTGGATGTTCTCAGAAAGACATTCTCGTCCGTGGACTTTGTCATTCTCTCTAGCATTGCTGGGTGCTCAGCATCCATGATTTATTGTTATTCATCTACTATTATTAGTACTAATAATCATACGCTTTAACATTTGTTGTTATTCATATACTATTATTAGTACTAATAATCATACTATCTAACATACTATCATCCTTTAGCCAGGGAGGTGCTATAAATATAACATGCACCTTCTCATTTTATCCGCCCCCTCGTTAAACCGCCCCCAAATGCCTGTATAATTTCCATTTTCCAGGAGAGCTATGACCTAGGAAGGTTACAATCTAGGAAGCTAGAAGGATTCCTTGAAATATAAACATCCCAAAACAGTATCTCTAAACACAAAAGTCACGGTCCTTTTTTTAAAAACTGCTTATCAAAATTATCTTAAATTTTAATAAATCTCTTTTTAAATGCATAACACCGGCTGCAGGTTAAAAATCGTATTCACTTTTGCTGTAATGTACTATTGAAACAGTTTCAAACTGAAACAGAGAAAAGGATTTGCCATCTTGTAATTGTTTTTAACTGACACATTCCCTAATTGCTAGGCTTTCTTCTTTTTAAAAATATCTGGGGAAACAGACATGAGAGTTGCATAACAAAAGGCATCAGAATTGGCCTGTCATCTAACATTTGTTAAGTTTGCTGCATGTTGACCTTTTTCCCTTTAGCATCTGTACTTTATTGAGAAGTTATAAATATCAAACTATGCATATAATATATATTACATATATACAATATAAAATATATACTATATTATACAAAATATATTATCATATATTACATCACCACTTTACTTATTTGACACCTTCTAAAACTGTTCAAGATCTTCTAAATCATCTATATAGCTTCTTGTAACCAGAGAGCTTAGTGAAATTTAAAAGAATGAGATATCATTAACTCTCTTTAATATAAAGTGACAACTGGATCAGGGTTTAGAGTAGGGGATTGACAATCTAAGGCTTTTGTTTGGAATTTGGATAGCTCTTTTTCACCAACTAGAGCAGGAAGGCTTGTTAAATACACACACACACACACACACACACACACACACACACACAGGCACACACAGAGATTATCTGGCTCCACCAGAACATTTCAAATTCCTCAGGTTGTAGTAGGGCCCTAAGATTTTATGTTTCTAGCAAGTTCTCAGATGATGCTGATACTAGCTTTTGAGAACCACTGTCCTAAACGTTAATACCTCCTTCCCTTTTCTCCTTTTCCTCCCTTCATCTTCCCTCTCACTCATCTTTTCCCACCTCTTTCTCTTCAGAATCAATCTTCTCTTCTTCCTCTCTTTTATTCCTTTGCCCTTCCCTCTTTTATTCCTCTGCTCCATCCCTCCCTCCCTTTCAAGATGATATTTGAGGCATCCAGCAGGAACATGTCTAGAAGGACTTGTTTACAGTGTTTATTCAGATAATAATACTTATTGAGCAGCTACAAAGATTCACTCATTCATTCATTCATTCATCTACTCACTCAACAAATATTTGTTGAAACTCCACTATATGCCAAACTCTGCAAGAAGAGCAAGACAGACAAAGACTCTGCCCTAAAGGAATTCTCCATATGGCCAGGGAAGGCAGACAGTATACAAACATATAAATAATTGGATTATTACCAAGTGTCATTAATATTCAGAATTAAATAAATGGGTTGCTGAGATGAAGGTTGATAACAGCACACTTTTCCCCTGTGAGGTCAGAAGGGGCCTGGCCCCATAGGGATGTGTTTAAGCTGAGACCTAAAGATTGGGAGAAAGACAGCTAAGCAGACCTCCTGGGCAGGGAGTGGTCCAAGAAAAGGAAATGGCAGGCACAAAGGCCCTGGGGCAGGAAAGAGTCAGCTTCTCGGGGGTGTGTCCAAAACCTAAACCAGGGCCTGGCACACGGTAGGTGCTCAGTCAATATTTGCTGAATGAATGAGTAAATGAATTATTAGACCCAGGCCACTGGTGCATAGGAGGCAAGCAGGAGAGAGGCATGGGGTAAGCAGAGGCCAGGTTATGAAAGGCCTTTTAGGTCATGAGTGAGGATTTTGAATTAACCAATCAACTTTACCAATCCACTCTCCCTTCATCCCCCAACCTTCTCTGCACCCAGCTCAAACCCTGATGTAAAGTAACAATTCTCAAAGTGTGACCCTGGGACCCCTGATGATCGGTTGTATCATTCAACATGTATGTTCATGACATGATAGGAGCCATGCTTTCATCCATGAAATCATAATTAATAAATATATAAATTAGAACAATTATTCATTAATTGTTATGACTATTTGTTTAAAAGGCAGCTGTTTAACCAATGGTTTAACATTAGGCACTCATGTCTAACCAAAAGCAGTCCCACCCTTCCCCTGCAGTCTGGGAAAGGTTTCCTAGTGGCAAAGAGAAGAGGTTGTCCCCTTAAAAGTTACAGAGAGGCTGATTCCAAATTCCTGGAATGCAGTAACTTCTAAAGCAAATGTAGTGTCATTACACAGGATAAATAGGTTCAAAAGAAGTTGAGGAATTCCAAATAAAGATGAGAACAAAGAATAAAACGAATCATCTTATTTGTACTTTGTACAGGAGTTTCAAATAAACTCCTCTAGGAAAAGATGTTATCTGGCAGCTTTTCCCAGTCTCTTACTGCCTTGAATCTATTACACATCTCTCTAATTTTTCATATTAATATAAGTGTTTTTAAAAGGTAAATCAGGTTTTAAAATGTAATCAGTAAAAACCTGAGTTTAAACTTTCTCTCCTTGTTTCATAGTATGTTCATTCCTATAGATTATTTAGGACCCACTAATTAATTGGGAGCTTTGCTGTGAGCCTTAAGATTCTCCAAAAAAAAAGAACCAGCAGTTATATACGTTTGGGAAAGAAATCTCTCTGAGTCCTAGTCCTTTCCTTCACAGATTGCTATAATTCTTCATATACATTGGTATCAAAATAGATAAAAGGCACAAGACCCTAAATGTACATGTCTCTCTGATAGATCAAAAATTAAATAATTGTATTTGAAGAAGTCGCTCCTTCTTTTTCTAATTCCTATTCCCAGGGTTATTATTAGCAGGTCACTGTTAATAACAGAATTTGGAAGCATCTGAAGAGTGTTATGAGGATATTTTGTTATTGCCTTGTTTGCTTAGTCCTCTTCACATTTTGCCTTTTTGTTGCAGTTGCCTCTACTATAAGGCAGTATACTGCATTATAGTCAGACAGTGTATTGGATATCAAATACTATTTTAAAATTAACTGTTAAGGTATAGTAGGTTGGTAACATGTAATTTTTTAAAAAAAATATGTGAGAAACCTTGGAGAACTTGAAAAAGACAGGATTTATCAAAGATTTCTACAAAGGCCAGAGGGATATTTAGTGAATTTGGGAGGGAATGTTTCAAACGTGAGGGGCAATCTATGAGAAAAATGTAAAAACCTCATTGGTTTTTGACAAAGAGAAGGATGGGCAGCAGAAGTTAGGTAAGTGGGGCCTATGTGATGGATGAATTTGAAAGAGAGCAAACTGTGTGATTTGGATGCAACCTATCACTAGGCAAACTGACAATTGGACAGCACATTAAAGTTTGCAAAGGTGCTTTAACATATATGATCTTATTCTTCATAATAGCTCTGGGAAGTATTTAGAGTAGATATTATTCCAGTTTTACAGACGAGGAAATCACATTGTCTTCTGAATATAGCCAGAAAAGAAAACGGTAATGTTAAAAAGGAATAAAGCTAAAAAAGACCCCTGTAAAGGCTGAAGGCAGCCTGTAGGATTGCAGTCTCTAACGGGGAGAGAAGAGGAGTTTCTCTGATGATGCCGAAAGGAATGCCAGGCTGTGAAAAGTCATTGAACTTGGGGGCAAAATACGGAGGGCAAAAGTTCTTTGGTAAGACAAGTGACCTGGGCAGAGAAATAAGAAAGGTTCCATTTTCCCAGAAATGCACATGTGTTTTAGGTTTGACCTTCTTTGAGTGTCTGCTAACTTGAAAAAGAAACTTGAGATCTCTAGTCTGGCTGCAGATTAAAAGCCCATAGTATCTTCGAAGGAGTAGAAACTTCATCTTTTCATTAAAAAAAAATTTTTTTTAAACACAAGTTTTCTAAAAGAATTGAAATCATTTTCACTTTTTCATTTTTTTCTGCTTTTCCTCCAAGTAGGTACCTTTGATATAGCAGTCAATAATATAGCTTTATGTATAATCTATTTGAAAAAGAAAAGAATATGCCATCCTTCCCATTGATGTAGCTCAAATATTCTATTTTGAAAAATCTCCTCTCTTCCGGCAGTTGTCAGGGATGGCACCCAAAGAAAAGCAGTCAAACATTATTAAGGTTGTTGCAATATTTTCCTACTATCACCTATGACCAATTAAACATTTTTGCTCTTCAGTTATCAGGAACTCTTTTAAAATCCATTTTCAGATACATGATCACTTAGGTACTGAGGCAGTTGCTAAAAGTTAGCATAAAGTTAGTGCTAAAAACTAAGTGAATTTCACTTTCTTGTAATATGTGGGAAGCTGAGCCATCAAGCGTATCTTCCACAAACAAGAGTTCGTATTGCTTTCTTATATTGCTTGGACAATTATGGATGAAATGACTTTAATTACTGGATGGTCAGTGATGAAACTGCTTTGCTTGTCGGCTGGACGATTGGTGGTGATTATACTTGTTCTTGGTTAGCACCAGGTGCATAGATTTAGGGAGGGCACAGACCTCTACACAAGAGAAAGGGGAAAGTGAATGGCAGGAAAAAAATGAAGGTCAGGTTGACAATGGACACCATCCTTTCGGGGTCTTTTTCTCTTGACGGTGTCAGGGGGATACGCGTTGGGACGAATGAATGCTTTGAGGTGAGAAGGGCAAAAGCATTCTAATAAAAGGCTTCAGGAAAGCGTGATGCGACCTAGGGAAATCTGCTGTGGTCAAGTTTAATCCTGGGAAGAGAGGCCCTGGAGAAAGCAGATGAGGAAGATAGGAAGGAAGATGGGGAGCGGGCGGTGCAGGGTGTGGAGGGAGGAAGGGGGCGGGGGTGGGGAGGTGGAAAGTGAGGGGGAGCGAGTCCTATTGTGGCTGAGACGGTGGTGTGGAGGACCACGGACTGGGAAAAAGTGAAAGTCGGGCGGGGAGGCGGAGAAAGAGGCAGAGCTCCGCAGACCCGGCCGGGACCCCTGGCGGGAGAGGCGGGGGCATCTTGGCCCGCCTCGGGCCCCCTTGGCAGCCTCAGGCGTTGGCTCCTCGGGGCTCCCTCCCTCGCCGGCGCATTGTTCCTTTGCCGGGAGACGAGGAAATTGCCTTTTGATTGCGGAAGTCCGCGGCCGGGACTCGGGGCGAGGCAGCGCGGGTCAGAATGGCAGCGTGGGAAGGGCGGCGCGCTGCCGGCCCCCGCCGCCTCTCGCGTCCGCAGCCGGCCCGGGGCGGCAGCAGCATCGGCGGCGGCGGCGGCGGCCCCCGCGCGTCGTCAGCCTGGAGGCCCGCGCTCTGCGCCCGCGGGGCGCGCTGAGCGCGCGCAACAAGTGGTCCCCGCTCCGCCGGCCGTCGGGGCCGCCCCGCGTCCCAGCCCAGCGGTCGAGTCAGGGGGAACCGCTGAGCGCCATGCGGAGCCATGGAGCCGGGCTGGCCCTGTGGACCGCGCTGAGCCTGCTGCAGGTGAGGGGCCCGAGAAGAGGTCCCCGCGGGCGGACGCACCCCTCCCCGCCGAGGACCAAATGCCCACTCCGCTTTCTGGTCTGCTGGGTTGTGTTTTGGAGAGGGAGGTGGCAGAATTTCTTCCTCTCCCTGGGGAAGAGTGAGCCATCCTCTTCTGAGCCCCCAGCCAGACTGACAGCTCGTGCCACTGTCAAAGGCAACAAGCCACCTTCTCTTTCCAGCTGCTCAGGAGAAAAAGCAGCTAGGGAGAAGGTGGCCACCCCCCTGGGCTGCGGGCTTCTTCTCTGGTTGAGGGGCGAAAGGATGGATGGGCTCAGGCTGGGGGCCAGGGGTGAGTGGATCAGCTTGGGGAGCTTGCTACGGACTCGTCCCTGGGCAGGTCTAGACAGCGGGCTTCAGCTGTTGTTCTGGTTCCTTTGCAGACTGGACTGGGGGAGCCAGTGAGATGCAACTTCACCCTGACAGAGTCCAGGGTCTCCAGCCGGTCCGTGTCTCTCCAGTGGAGAACTTTGGCGTCACCCTGTAACTTTAGCCTCATCTGCAGCAGTGACACGTCGGGGGTCGCTTGCTGCCACCCCGTGCGGATAGACAACACCACCTATGGATGTAACCCCAAGGATTTACAAGCGGGAACCATCTATAATTTCACTATTATGTCTCTGGATGGAGAAGAGAAAACTGTGGTCTTGCAAACAGGTAAAAAGTGACAGGTGCGGTTGGACGGCCAGGCCACTTCCGGCTGAGCCCTGCCTTTTCAAGCTGATGTTTCACTTGAGTTCCAGGCATATAAAATAATAATAATAAAGGTAAAAACACCTGTGAAGATAACTATTGACAAAGATTTCTAGTCTCCTCAGATCTGGCCAGAAGCAGCTTGGTTGACTTTCGGAGACTTCCTTAGTGCTGAAAACAGCGGACTAGCCACTTAAACGGGGAGAGCAGCAAAGAGAAACTGTGGGCTGTGGAGGGAATTTGTTAAAGTGATGTGGTTTGAGCTTCCATCGCATTAAATTGTCAAGCCCTGGAATAATTTTAAGTAAATGTTTTTAGAATAAATAATGGAAGTGCAATGATTAGGGATATGACTTAACTCAACTTAGTTTTACTTTTGGAACCAGGACATAAAATCATCAAGAATAGAGTCACTCTTAGGGGGAAATTGGAAAAGTCCCTTGAGATGAGGGTATGAAAATTATTTTTTATCACTTGTGTAACTAAAACCACGCCAATATCACAGATCATCCTTTGGTTACTCTGCACCTTAAGTCAATCATTTTCTGTTCACTTTTGGTAAACCTTTCCATGCGTATGTGGTAAGAGTTTGTCTTTCCTGCCTCAGTTTTCTTATCTGTAAAATGAGAGTGTTAGACTTGGTCATTCAGGTCCAGGTTCAAACCAAGTGCCTACTTAGGTAGGGGCTGCGATGCATGTTACCTCATTAATCCCCAGAGCCACCCTCAGATGTGCTCGTAATTCTCTAATGACTTCGATGTTTTATGACTTCATTAGTCTTCCTTTTAACGTTATCTTTATTTGTTGCAATAGAGAAGCCTTACTTTCATGGAGAAAGTCAAATTTAACTGGAAAATTCCAGAAGTTAAATTTAGAAATGTGTCGTCCTTGCTATTCTTTCACATTCAACCTGAACAAAGATCACTTCTTTAGCTATAGTTCTTTGAAGAGGTGAGAGAACAGTCCGTTATCAGGGAAGTTACAGTAAGGTCAGGAAATGTGACTAGGTCCTGGTAATAAGTCAATGAATTGTTCTCTTACTAATTAAGAATGCCCAATTACATCACTTGACTTACTTCAGAGGAAAGTTAGATAATTTCTGAGATTTGCAGGAACTTGAATTGAAAAGAGACACCACTTTTTAAGAATGTGGTTGTGTTTTTACAGGAAATCAAAGAGAGACCGAAATCAACCACGTAATTAGAACATTTTTCAGGAGTTTAAGTGGCTGGGTTTTTATTTATAAAGTTCTTGGTTTCTTGGTATGTGAGGATGTGAACACTCAGATTGCCAATACTGTGAAATTTATGACGTAGAACTTCCAGATGTGTTTTTACATTTGATAAGGTGTCTGTATTGAATGGGGCAGAATGATGTTTAAAAACAGGTGAGCCATCAGAAGCTTATGGGAGAAAAGATGAAGACATTAAGCCAGAATATACTGATTTAACCCAGAGGTTTTACTTTTTTGGAAAAAACATTGATGAAAAAGGACTCACTGTGGGTGTTACTAGTTAGAATATGTTTTGAGTTTAATTATGCATGTAGGTGTTTCAAGTCCAGAGACATTTGTGAAATGTAAGAAATGTTTGCATTTTATTGACTATGTTTAATTTTAAAAGGACTTAGCATACCCAATTGTTAGTGTTCAGTGTCTTATCATTTTTCTTAAGGAATTACTTTTTACAGTACCACAAAGTACCACTTTTCACCACAAATTTTATGAACTCCATGCCAAATGTGAAGAATGAAATTTGATCAAAAGTGATGTTTGTATAATAATAATTTTTTCATACTTATTTGTGTGATGGTATAACCCTACTTGGGTTTCTCTATATTTTTAAAATAATATTATTTAAATAAACTTTTTTAAGTTAAGTTTTTTTTTTTAATGTTTCAGGGAGAATATTTTTTGTTGGTTGTTATTTATTTTTTGTCAGCACTTTTTTTTTTTTTGCTTTCTATATTTTAAGGACATATGTGAGTTTTCTTTTAAGTTAAGAGAAAGTACTAGTATTCCTCTATATTAACTGCTAAGCTACAAAGATGAGTGTCGCAAATCATATTTTACTGTTATTAAAGCAGGATCAACTAATAGCATAATATTAAGTCTGAGATATAACTTCAAACAAAAAAAGTCATTCAAATATGTTGTGCTTTTCTTATTCCATTATGCCTATCTTATCAGTATAGAGTAAAATAGAGTGAGAGCAAGGCATGATTTGGCTGGAGATAAAACAGTTGCTTAGATTATCTCTGTAATCATTCTGTATCTAAGTGTGATTTGTCTGGTTGTTTTTCCTGGTAAATTATCTAAAATAACATAATGTAGACATGACCTTAAAGATCAAAAATTTCAACTAAATCAGAACTATTTCAGCAACAATCAGTTTTCACTCCAGATTTAAAATCAGAATTGAAAAACCTATGTGGATTCAAATTCAGTTCAGCAAACATTTATCAAGCATGGATACTGCAGGGAGTTACACCAGGTAGTGATTGGTGAGCTTATAAAGATGACAAACAAAGCATGGTCTCTGCCCTTGTAGTCTTGTACAGAGGTGAAAGAAGGTCAGGATGAAAGTGGTGACAGAGCTTTACCACTTCTTTCTTGGGTGAAGACCTTGCCCTGCCTCTCTCAGGTGTGTTTGGTCATAAATGGTCAATGCAACAACTGTAATAAATTGAAAGCCAAATTATTTAGTTGTGAATTCATCAGAAATAGATTGTGATGGTAACAGATATTGAAGAACTCAACACTTTTGTTAACACTGTGTCCTCAGAGTCTAGAGCAGAGGCTGCAAAGTGGTCCCTGGTGGTGTCTAGGTGTCTAAATAATAGACATGCTTTGTTTGGCTCACGTAATGTTTGTGAAAAATTCAGATTATTTCACCAGCATTGAGCAGAAAATTCACATAAATACCAGATGTATGGATTCTCTTAAAATACTGGAAGATCTGGCAAAACTCGGCCAGTCTGCCTAGAACTCTCTAGAGCTGAGTTGTGGTTTCTCTCTTTTCAGATACCAATTCACTGGAATCCCCCTGGACCACTTCATTTATTTCCTTACCTGAATGTATCCTAAGGACATTTGAGTTTGTTTAAATGAAACTGTAGAGTTTTCATTTAGAAATTTGGGGGGATTTTTATCTTCCCACCAATAAGAAGTAGTTTTTCAGTACCTAAAATGGCATCTAACCCATGGTAGGTGTTCAATAAATATTAACTGGATGGGTAGATGGATGAATGAATGGGGAGATGAATGGGTGGATCTATGGATGAATAGGTAGATGATAATAGACAAATATTAACAAATGAAATGAATATTTTGTGGGAGAATGTACATAAAAATATGATCTATTCTCCTTGGGTTATGGGTAAGTTATGGAGCCCAGGGAAGAAGTCTAGTCGTAGAGAACTTTACCTACAGGAAGAATATCTTAGTGGCATATGACTTCTTGTTAGTTTCAGGTGCTTATTAATCAGCCTAGAGCAAAAGGCAAAAAAAAAAAAATTTAGCTCTTTATACATGGCTTATTCCTCTGTCTTTAATTTAAAAAAATTTTAAGAGCTTTAATTACCAAATCACCATATCAGCTATTATTTCCACCTCAAAATGTTGCTTCTTGTATTAGTTTACCAGGGCTTCCATAACAAAATACCACAGATAGGGTGGCTTAAACAGCAAATTTATTTTCTCACAGTTCTGGAGGCTAGAAGTCCCAGATCAAGTTATCAGCAGGTTTCTTCTGAGGCTTCTCTGATTGGCTTGCAGATGGCCACCTCACTATGTCCTCACATGGTCGTCCATCTGTGTTGTCTGTGTCTAATCTTCTTAGGATGCCAGTATTATTGGATTGGGGCCCACCCTAAAGATCCCATTTTAACTCAGTTACCTCTTTAGAGGTCTTATCTCCAAATACAGTCACAGTTTGAAGTATCGGTGGTTAAGGCTTCAACATATGAATTTTAGAGGGATGCAATTCAGTCCATAACACTTACATGGCTTTAAACACAGGCCATTATTTCTCAATAATGTCTGTAAGCTACTGGCATTAAACTCTCTTGCAGAGTTTGTTATAAAAGCATGTTCTTGGCTTCTACCTCATATATAATGAATTTAGAAAGAGTGGAGCCTAGGGTATCTGATTTTAAACAAATATCAAAGTGAATCAGTGCACACTGAAGTTTAAGAGCTATTGACATAGTTTTTCTGTTATTCATTGGCATTAAGATTTTGGTACGGGCTTCCCTGGTGGCTCAGTGGTTGGGAGTCCGCCTGCCGATGCAGGGGACGCGGGTTCGTGCCCCGGTCCGGGAAGATCCCACATGCCGCGGAGCGGCTGGGCCTGTGAGCCATGGCCGCTGAGCCTGTGCTCCGCAACGGGAGAGGCCACAGCAGTGAGAGGCCCGCGTACCGCCAAAAAAAAAAAAAAAGATTTTGGTACCATTCCTTTTTATGCCTGGTTAAATCTGTAATGCCTAGGAATATTTGTTGTCTTTCCTAGGAAGAAAATAATACTCTAATATTTGTCTTGTGCTTTTATAGTATGTAAAATACTTTCACCTACTTTGTTTAGTAGGTAAGAGTATAAAATATATATTATACTGACCATATATTGTTTAATTATAGCCACATGGCAATCCTGTGGAGGGAGTATCGTGAAGGCACAGGTGGTTAAGAGTTGAGTTCTGAAAGCAGCCGCCTCCATCACTTACTAACCAAGTTGCCTTGAACAAGTTACTCACCTCTTTTAATCTATAAAATAGGGACAATAATAAAGACAATGCTCACTTCCTAGGGTCGTTTTGAGGTTTTAATTGATTCATACATAAATTCTAGAACAGTTTTTGTCACATACTAAGTGTGTAGTAAGTTTCCTATTATTACTTTCAGGTTGGAGATGAGATTGATATTCATAAGAATTAACTAATCACAAATCCATAGAGCTAATATATGGTAGACCTAGACCTTGAACCCAGATTTACTGGCCCCAACTCCAATTCTTTCCACTACTCTGTAGAATGGACATAATTTTTAAGTTGGTTTTTGTTCTTTCAGATTACATATGATAGTTTGTTGTTACTTTTCAATTCAACTTTTAAAGAGAAAAAAATATATTATGAAATACTTTAAATCTATAGTTGCTTAGCCTACAAGGGTAGAATAATGATTAAATGTGTGTTAGTGTGATGAAGTAATATTGATTTTGATTGTGTTGAACTTCTGGTGATGGACTTCAGTATTTAGGAATTAGCCATTTGCAGTATAGTTATTTCAGGAATTTTAAGATCAAGCTGAGCTCTGTGTAGGGAATCAACCAACCTAGTTCTCTGCACTTGACTTTTTGTGTGTTTGGAAGCTTCTTCCATTTGTCTGACTTCTGTAGGTGGGCCTGGCATTCTACAGATTAGCAAGAAATAAAATCTAATTTGTCCAGACAGAATGGAAGAAAATTTGTTTTACCTTCCATTTCCGGACACCAATTCCCTGGAATCCCCCTGGGGGATAAAGGATAATACTGACGACTTTCTGGCCTTGTAGGAGAGGTCAAACCCATTCTAAATGTATGAATGTATATAAACAAAGATGAATCTATGCAACTAAAATTAACATGGTAGGTATACATACAGATTTCCAGGGATTTGGGGTTTTGATTTTGTTTTTCTTCCTCTAGATGGGAAGTTCAAATACATAAAAAGTAAACAGAATAGTATAAGGAACGAGCATGTACTCATCACCTACCTTCAACAGTTACCAACTGACAGACAATCATGTTTCATCTATATCCTCACTCACTCCCCCACCGCATATCATTTTGACACAGTCCAAGTCATCATTTAATTTCATTTATAAATATTTCAGTATGCATTTCTGAATGATAAGCATTATTTTTAACATAACGACAATATCAGTATCGTACCTAACATGGACAGTAATTCCTTAGTATCTAGATGTCCAGGTTCGGCAGCACACATTAAGCAACAGCTCATGAATTTCTACATGAGAGCAGCTTCTGGGCAACAGTCTGGAAGAGGAGGCCAAAGGATTTCCCTTTGTACTGCATTTATGTAGCATTTAAATAATATTGAGAAAACCTCAACTGGTTCTTGTTTGTTTGTTTGTTTGTTTGGCTGTGCTACGTGACTTGCAGGATCTTAGTTCCTGGACCAGGGATCGAACCAGGGGCCCCGTAAGTGAGAATGCCAAGTCCTAACTACTGGACCACCAGGGAATTCCCAAGAAAACCTCTATTGTTAATATCAAAGAGAGGAGTAGGGCTGCTGAAGGATGACGGCATGAGGGTGTTAAAGTCTCTGTCAGCTTTCATTGTCCCCTCTGTGCTGACATGGTTCTCTAATACTCAACAGAAGTGATCTTTTCAGCGCTTTTGCTTAAACTGCTCTCTCATTCTGCAATGGCCTCTCTTCTCTCTGATTTCTGCATCCTACTTGACCTTCCAACTTGCTCAAGTTCATTTCAAGCCCACCTCTGAGACCTTCCCCTTGGATATCATTCTCCTTTTGCATATTCAGCATTGGTGCTGACCTGTGTTACCCTTAACAGCAAGAACAGCTGCAATACTCACACCAACTGCCATTTACTGAGGCCCCACCATGTGCCAGGGCTGCACTTAACACTTTGGCTCCATTACCTCTTAATACTTACAACTCTGTAAAGTAAGTATTGTTAGTCCCATTTTACAGATGAGGAAACTTAGCCTCGGTGAGGTTAAGCAATTTGCCTAAAGTCACTGAAGTGATGGTGTTGGGATTTGAACCAGGTTTAGTCTGACTTCAAAGTCAGCCTCCCTGATAAGTTACCTTTGTGTTTACCTTTTTCACATATGTCTTAAATGCCCGAGTAAACTGTAGACTCTCAGAAGCCAAGTATGATGACCCGTAAAATAACATGGCATTCCTCACTCGTGTTAATCATGATGCAAATGATTGTCAAAGCTGCTTTAATTGCGAGGCTGTTAAAACTTTGAAAGTTCCTCGCTACCTGAACTTTATATTTAGTGTATAAAGTTGATAAATGAAATGCATATTAATCTGATATATTAGCATAATATAGTATATCATCTTATAATAAGTCAGAAAGCTGACTATAGTCAAACAGCAACCATTACAAAAGTAAAAGAAGGGCTTCCCTGGTGGCACAGTGGTTGAGAGTCCGCCTGCCGATGCAGGGGACACGGGTTCGTGCCCCGGTCCGGGAAGATCCCACATGCCGCGGAGCGGCTGGGCTCGTGAGCCGTGGCCACTGAGCCTGCGCGTCCGGAGCCTGTGCTCCGCAACACGAGAGGCCACAACAGTGAGAGGCCCGCGTACCGCAAAAAAAAAAAAAAAAAAAAAAAGTAAAAGAAAATTACATCTCTATAAATCTATTTAATTAACTACAGATTGTGGGCAATTGCTTTCTCGTTTTCTCCTGCCCATTTTTAAAAACCTGCAGCAAGGAATGGTTTGTGGCTTTTCCCCCACCCTTACCCTGGTTTCCATGAGAAAATTCGCAATTAGTTTATAGGAATAGTTGATGTTCACTCCATTTTATATAGAGTGCTACATCAATGCAGCTTCCAGTCTCCTAGCCACCCTGCTTTTAACTAGAATTGTATCCTAATTCCTGTAAAGGTACAGAAGTTGACTCTGTAATCCCTAAAAAATTGATCTCTTGTCCTGGAGTTAGTGCTGAAAGATAAGGTGTGTTTTGGAGAGGTGGGTGGAGGATAATATCATGGTTGAGGAGACCTTGAGTTCCTATGGAGGAACTTAAACTTCATCTCATGAAAAGTTCTTGGTGCTGCCCAGGGGATGAGGATGGCATATGGGAGAGATATACAAAGCGGTTGTTTGGCAATAGTGGAAAAAAGACAGAAAATAAGGCAGACACCCAGAAAACTCAGAGTAATCCAGACACAAGGTGATGGAACACCAGGTTAAGGCAGTAAGATTAGGGGGAAAAAGAAACGGAGAAGAAAAACATTATTTTTTAAAAATCAATGGAACTTTCCTGGCGGCAGGATTAGATTTAGCTATTATTAGTGTTGTTATTCATTTATCTATGCTACACTATCCAAACCATCAAATGAAAATTCTGTAAATGTGTCTGTTATTTTTCATAGAGATGTGGTTTGATTTTTTTGTTGTTATACTGACTGTGCAACTCATGACATCATTTTCCACCCTGGGACAACTAAGGTGTGATAGAAAAGAACTCACGACTTGGAGTCAAGTGTTAGAAGCTCAGATGAATTATTTGTTAACCTATGTGATGTAAATGAGTCACTTAATGCCTCTGACCCTCTATTACAACTAAGAAAGCACATTGTAAATGATCAGCACAGATATATTGTGTGCTATTATGACTTCAAAAAAAGCTTTTGGCACTAACTTATGGATTGCCTGCTCTCTTGTTATAAGGCTAAATTTATTTCCAAAATAAATACTATCATTTTGAATTCTAAACACTCTGCAAATTCCTATAGCAGTAGATAATAATGTTTTAATGACCATACAAAAGAATTTTTTAAGCAAATATCACTTCCATTTTATACATATGGGTGTCCCCCTCTTCTTAAGTCAGATTTTTTTAAAAGGGAAAAAAAGAAGAATCCATTTTGGTTCAGGAATTTAGCTAAACTTTATCAGAAAAAGTGGGTTGACAGCAAACCTACTTATGAAATTCTGGGGCTTCCTGATACTGGTAGATTCATTGAAATACAGCAGCTGAATACTATGGAATTTTGCATTTGGCATTCAATATTCCAGATCCTTCTGGAAATAAATACAAACAAAGATGTCTTAAATTGATGGCTAATGATAAATTTTGATATATTAATTGAGATTAAATTATTGATTTACGGCTTTCAACAGTTCTCAAAGCTTATAATACTTCACTGGTTACTGTTATGTATGAGAGCAGTGGATGGAAAAACCAGAAAGGCTATAAATGCACACATGTGTGCATTGATATCTCCAGCCATCAGCATAAATTGTGTAAGTCAAGTAGGGTTTTCCAATTACATATGACCTGTCACATGATCAGAAGATTAAAGACCTATAACTAAATTTTCAAATAGCATTAAAACTCTCTCTTTCATATATCTATCTAGATATCTAGATATCTATCTAGATAGGTAGATGGTAGATAGGTAGGTAGATAGATAGATAGATAGATAGATAGATAGATAGATAGATAGATGCTAGATGAAAATAGCACCCTGATGGAAGTATCTAATTTGTTTCTAATAAAATATTGAAAACTTTTTTTAATACAGCAGAGTTTTCCTTGGGCTTAGTTAGATTGAAACAAAGTCTGAAAACTACTGAACTCCTGCCGCATGCATAGCAATAGTGGACCACTGCCAGCAAAGGGCTTTATCACAGCATAAATGGAGTTTTAAGTGTTTGTTTCCAGTGCAGGTTCTTGCAGCCCAGGCACTTCCCAATCTCATTGTTCCTTTGTTCTAGCGGATGTACAAAGGATTGACTGTTTTGTTTTCTGGCTCAGAGAGATTAGATAAAGTCTGCATTTCTGAACTTCACCCTCTAGGCACGCAACATTAAAATTCATTTTCTATAGCTCATATTTTGCAGATTATATATGTTTAGATTATACCGATCATAAGATCATTTTCTTTAACCTTTATCTGGCTGGGCTGTGCATGTAAGTGATAGTATTGATCCCTTTTGAACAATCACTGGAAAGCAGCTGTCCCTCTCATCCTTGTCCTTAAAATGCCTCTTCAGCAAAAATGTGTCACCTCAGTTGGCTATGACAAGGTTGCTCTTGAGTTTCTCTGGCTATTAGAATCGCATGGTAACAAGAAAACTTTCTGTGAGGGGAAATTATGTCCTTTCCTTTTATGATGACGTCCTTAATTATAGAGTGTTATGTAGGATAGAAAATTTAAATAATATTGCCACACACACACACAGACACACACACACACAAAACCCATACTGTTTTTCCTCAAGAACCCATAAATGAAAATCATCTTGGGAATTTTTTTTAATTTTATCTTAAGGGTTAGAATGTTAGTTCATGGGAATAAACTGATAAGATTTTTCCAAGTGTTTTTTTTTTTTGAAGAAGGCAATTAAAGCTATTATCAGTTTAGTTTCCAAAAAAATGGTATTCCACTTTTGCCTCCATTTTGTCAGTGATTCAGAGGAAGTTTCTTTTTATGATCATGTAGACAGAATAAGTTTATATTATGGAGTGCCCACTGTGTACCATGTAAAGTCTCCTCTATATCTTGTTACTCCTCCAAACAGCCAAGAATATAAGTACTATTATTATACTCCCCAGACAGAGGGGGAAATGGAGGCTTAGAAGGTTAAGTAACTTCCCCAATACTGATACATGAGGGAGCTGAGATGTGAATTGAGTTCTGACTCCAAAGCCCATGCTCTCTGCCACTTCACCTCCCTGCCTCTATGCCAAGATCATCCCAATTATAGGAGGAATACTAATACTAATAGTAATAATAGCTAACACTGAACACTCACTATGTGCCGGACGCTGTTCTGAGTGCTCTAGATAAAATACTCAACTTAATCTTCATAACAATTCTACTGAAAAGATAGCGTTGTTATCAGCATAGGGGAGACCGCTGAGGCACAAGGAGGTTAAGGAATTGCTACCCAGCTACAAAGTGGGAGACCCGGATTCAAGCCCAGGCCGCCAGACTCTAGAGCCTACACTCTTCAGGTGAACCTGTGCTGCTAGGATATAAACCACACAACCTTATCCTCTAAGCTCACCTGTGCTTTGGGCTCTCAAAGTTTCTGTCTTGGCTTGGCCTTACTTAGCCTATGTATGGAGTCTATAGGTGACCCGTAGTCTACTGAGCTGTCTGGCTATAAATGCCTTCTGAATATAGAATAAGATTACCTTGTTCCAATTTGTATTAATGTTAGTCACAAGTGAAGACTATCTTAAAACATATACTGTTCTAAGTAGATGCTAGAATTCCTCAATTTCTTTCATGAGTAAGATATAATTTACCAGGAGGTAATGAACTGAGATCTCTATAGCCATGTCACTAAAACATCTAACCTGACTCTTGAAATTTAGTCTCCGGTATCTTGATCTCACTTTCTAGACCAAGAACCACATAGGATTTCTGAAAATTACTCATATGTAAATGTCAACGTTTCTACTCCCAACATTCAGGGTAGGGAGAGCCTTATTTCTCGGATGGTCCCACTGCATCATCTGCTCACTAAATGTTATTGATTTAGTTCCTAACCTGGAGACGTGCTATTCATCCTATTTCAAGCTCTACAGTGAAGATTCAATACATGAGAAACAGGACTCCTCAAATTGACCCATGGCTTTGAGAATCGAAACGAAGTAAACAGCCAGGTACAGGACTAACCCACCTGCTCTGGGAGCTCTGGCAACTCCAAAATGTCCCAGAACTCAAGTTTAGAACATCTAGAGACATAGAGAATCCCAGTTGTTGGGAGAATTCATTTTGGTGAGCACACCTAGCCAAGGCTCATAATCAGGTCTGTATCTTTCGTGGTTTTCCGATATCTAAAAACAGCCCAAAATTTTGTATACATAACACCCCCCAAACCCCACAACCTAAAAAGGGGAAAGTTTAGTACAAATACAAATTTTAAAATTATTTCTTAATATCTGTATTTTCTGTTGAGATTTTCAGTATTTATCCAGGCAGAGCCTGGATGTTTGTCAATGTTTGAAAAGTGCAAAACTTGCAAGCCAAAGAAAATATAACCTTGCTTGGATTTCCAAGCTCAGAGCTGTCGTAACAAAAAAAAAAGTTTTATTAGAAAAAAAGGAGCTTATATGACTAGTAGCCAAGGTGGATTTCTTTTTTAAGTAAAATAGTAAGTTTGGGAGTGGCATAAAATGCCCATTTGTATCCTGAGCTGCAGATTCTTAAAGTTTTGAAGGAAAATGCATCTGGATTACAGCAAGGTAACTGTGTATCTGCAAAATTCTTCAAGCCACCTTCTCTTTTTGTTTTTTGCTCTGCAGATCCTTTACCTCCTGCTAGGTTTGAAGTCAATAAAGAGAAAAGTACTTCCACCAGTTTGCATGTCTGGTGGACTCCTTCTTCCGGGAAAGTCACCTGGTATGAGGTGCAGTTACTTGATGATAACCAAAAGACACAGGGGGCCCAAATTCAAGAAAGAACTTCACGGAATGAATATACATTTTTTAACCTCACTGCTGGTAGTAAATACAAAATTGCCATCACAGCTGTTTCTGGGGATAAACGTTCCTCTACAATTTATGCCAATGGATCAACAGGTAAGACCTGTTTACGGATAGTTGCGTATTTAATAGTCTATGATTCTTTTGAAATTATATTACATTCAGGAAATGGGAGTAAGAATGCCCCAAGATCAACAATAAATAGATAGGTGGATAGATAGGTAGGTAGATAGATAGATAGATAGATAGACAGAGAGACAAATAAATACTGTTTGATACAGAGGAAAGACTGGACTGGAAACAAGGAGGTGGGGTTGTACTGCTAGCTTGCTGGGTGATTTTGAGCAAGTCATGGAACTTCTCTGGGACTGGAATTTTCTACAAAATGAGGAAGATGTTTCCTAATGGCCCTTCTAACTCAAATGTTAGGCAACAGGATTTTCTGCCTCATTTTCTGAGTTTGTTCAATGAAAATTATTTTTTAAATGTTTTCCCTCCCCTGTATATTCTTCCCTTAACATCAAGTCATGGTGTTTCCTGAATATTCCTATGTTTGGAACAAGTCTTTTCTTGCATCCATGCATCCCGATATCAATGACACATTACCATTTCCTTCCATAACTTACTTTCTTATCATTCACTCTCCCCTCATTTTCTCTCCTGCTCTGTTGCTGTCTTTCCATTTTTCAACTTCTACAGTCCTTTCCTTTCTCTTTTCCCTTTACTGCTATGCCACATCATACTTCATTGACAAAATCTACCTTGATGCCTGTTAAGTGGGGGAGACAGATAAACTATGATGTAGCTTTAGGCTGTGGACTTTGAAAAGAGCATTAATCCAGGTTCCAATAAAATTTCAAGAGTGCTATTTTCATTAGTTATTACACAAGTTAGATGTACAGAGAAGCATAAATGGATGTGTGGTTTCAAATGAAATGTGTCTGTACCTTCTATACGGGAATTATGAATGACACTTTGGAAATGCATTGTATCCCACTAGTGCCATCGCCAGTGAAAGATATTGGTATTTCAGCGAAAACGAATTCTCTCCTGATTTCCTGGTCACGTGGCTCTGGGAACGTGGAAAGATACCAACTGATACTAATGGATAAAGGAATTCTAGTTCATAGTTATGCCGTGGACAAATCTACTACTTCCTATGCTTTTCATGGACTGATACCTGGTCACCTCTATAATGTCACCATTGTTACCGAGGCTGCAGGGCTGCAAAACTACAGATGGAAACCAGCCAGGACAAGTAAGTTTCCCTAGCTATTCGGAACAAGAATAAAGCTCAAATCAAGGAAATGTTTAATGAACAAGGTTTATTAAATTATTTGGATAATGGTAGTATAGGACAAATTGAAATGCATATGTTGTAGAAGACCTTAATATGTATCCACTTTTCTACTTAGAGAAAGAGGGATTCCCTTTCATTCTAAAGTTTAGGCTCGTCCTTGACAACCTTGTGAAATAGCAGAGTTAATCACTGATATAGTCTTAGCTTCTCTTTTTCGTTAAGAATTCCTACTTCCTTCTCTTAAACAGGCATCATCCCCTGCCTTTGTGACATCACTCACAATGAACCAGGATTACTCTTCTCAGTGCGATACAAAGACCTACTCTTAGGTCTTTGTATAAAGAAACAGCCATTGCCCAAACCCTCTATCCAACAAAACATCTTCTGAGACCCAAATCTATAGAACCTGTTCTCATAGCCTAACATAGCTAGAAAACTAATCTGTGCTAAGTTTTAATGAATCATTTATATACATACTTATTCATTCATTAGTTCATTAAATCAATATTTATTAGGTGTAAACTATATACCAGACATTGTGAATATAACAATGTCCAAGAGAGACAAAGTCTTTCCCCTCATGGAGCTTACATTCAAGTGGATTCTAATGCTTCTGGTGGGTCTAATGTGTTAATAAATCCCCTCCTTTGGGAAGCTACGTCATTTTAAGAGAAACTCTAAAATATGTAGTGCCTTAGACATTACTCTAGGGAGGAGAGTTCCTGAAATAATAGGAGGTTGGTGGGAAAGATATTTGGGGACACCTATATATTTACATACCTTTCGTATCACACCTCAAAGATATATATATATATATTCCCAACAAAAATGTACCATATATTTTAAGAATTATTTATGTATATCAAGAGCAAATTGCACTTCTAACTGGCATATGCAGAAGCAATGTGCCACGCCCGTTATTTTAATGAAACATTGTGAATTTATATTATGCCATAAGTGAGGCCCAAAATTATAGCATAGGCAAAAGGTAGAAAATATATTCACCAAAGTGTCTCTCCTTTGTAATCATTTTCCTCTGGTGAAATAATGACACAACTCCTAAGCTTTAACTTTATCAGGATTCAATATGAAAAAGAAACTATTTTTAGCACAAAAAATTTTATGATGGCCAATCAGTCAACCAATCTATTTATTATGTACTTGCTATTATTAAATACATAAAGACAGGAAGAAATTAGGCAGATGACATTCTTTGAGGATTCCACTTAAAGATTTTCAGAACTGGAAAAGACCATTTTAAGTTTTTTTTGATCAAGCCATCATTAGGCAGTAAGGACCCCTTGGCTTAGTAAGATAGACAGAGCTGCCCAGGGTTGCCCAGCCAACCAATGGCCAAGTTTGAGGCAGAATCTAGGCTTCTGACTGCCATGTTTGTCCTCTCTCCACTAGCCAGACAACCTTTCTTTGGTTTTGCAGTATTATTTTTACCTTGTGAAGTTGTTTTCTTCAGAGCAGGGAGTGTGGCTTGTAGAGATTAAGAGACAGGTCAAAATTTGGCCATAAGAGTGGTATGATACCCTGAGTTAAAGTCACTTTCCCTTTCTTCCTAATTAGCCCCCATGGAAGTCTCAAATCTGAAGGTGACAAATGATGGTACTTTGACCTCTTTAAAAGTCAAGTGGCAAAGACCTTCTGGAAATGTGGATTTCTACAACATTACACTGTCTCACCAAGGGACCATCAAAGAATCCAGAATATTAGCACCCCAGATTACTGAAACTCAATTTAAAGACTTAGCCCCTGGACGACTTTATCAAGTCACCATCAGCTGTGTCTCTGGTGAATTGTCTGCTCATAAGATGGCAGTGGGCAGAACAGGTGAGTCTAAGGCTCCAGAAATTCCTTAGTTGCTCAAATCACTCTCTGATCCACCTTAGAACAGGATAAGTTAGAAGGAAAATTCCTTTCCCAACCTGGGAAGTATGGTCTACATGACTCAGGGTGTCTATGGGCCAGGCTCCACTATACAGAGTCAAGCCGAGGGTTAATTGCATTCGTCTGATTATTTAAGCAAATGTATTTGGATTGATTCCTGAATGATCTGTATTTCTGGCTCTGCCCTGTGCTATTTCATGTCACACCACTTAAATAGCATAAATGAATTAGCATTGATACTAATGAATAAAACATTTCTGATCAAACCTTATAATGCAGGCCAGTTAGCACTTACCCATGTTTCCCATAAATTATTTTATTTATGTCACCAAACATTTATCCAGTGCCTTCTTCCTGTAAATTACCATATTATGAGCTTTGAGAGTTATTAAGACAGCAGAGTTCAGCACACTACACCCTTCAGCCAAATATGGCCTGTGACCTGTTTTTGTATAGCCCCAAACTAAGGGTGGTTTTTACATTTTTAGAGAGTTTTTTAAAAAAGAAAGAAAACGAAAGAAAAATATAAGGCAGAGACCATATGTGGCCCAAGAAGCCTGAAATATTTACTTTGCCGACCCTTGCTTTTAAGGAAGTTACATTTTAATCACACAAATGTAGAATACACACACACACACACACACACACACACAAAAAAAAAATATTATATTTTAATAATGGTAATTATATTGATATTTCTATGGATCAGGCACTGACTAAACACTTTACACCATTATTTCATTCAGTTCTCACCAAAACCGCAAGAGAGGTCCTGATATTATCACCAGTTTATAGGTAATTCAAAGAGGTCAAATAATATGTCCATAGTCATCCAGCCAATAAGTGGTGGGGTTTAAACCAGGCTGTCCGATTCCAGAGTCCATTGTCTGCGCTATTGGAGATCCCAAGTAAGAGCCATATATATGGTCAGAAAGAAAAGAGAAACAAACTCTCTTTCAGAAGATCAGTAAAGACTTCTGGGAGGAAATGGCCTTTAACTGGGACTTTAAAAATATGAAGCTCTTGACAAGTTAAGAGGGAAAAGAGGGAAGGGCATTTGAGGTGGAAGGAATAACACAAGCAAAGGCACAGAGGTGGAAGAGCCCAGGAGACTTACAGGTCTACAGAACGCGAAACTGGAGGCCAGCGAGTGGGGAACGAGGGAGGGGGGCTGCAGGGAGTAGTCAGAGTGAAGACTGGCAGGATACGGGGTCTGATTTGGGAGGGCTACAAACACCACACCAAGGACTTGATGTTTTATTCTGTAGTTAATGGAGAAACCTTAAATGTTTTTGAGCAAAGAATAATAAGATCAGAGTTGTATTGCAAGGAGATTAATCTTTTCTGTTGGAAGAGAGGCATGTTTTGTGACCACAACATCCAGGGTCTCTTCCAAAAGATGCCACATCCATCACTGTCACCATCATTTTAAGCAACATCAGTACTGTCTCTAGGGCTGGTATGCAATCAGAAAAACACAGCGTTTTTATCACTAGGGTATTAACACTGTTACAGAAGATCACATTACTGATATATTACTAAAATGATTTTAACATGCATTTCTCTGAGTGTCCAATGGCTCCAGAATGCTCAATTCACAAACATCAGGAGGGGATAGAAATGGGGTTTTTGTTTTGGTTTGTTTTCTAATAGCTTTATTGGAGTATAATTGCTTTACAATGGTGTGTTAGTTTCTGCTGTATAACAAAGTGAATCAGCTATACGTATACACATATCCCCATATCTCCTCCCTCTTGCGTCTCCTTCCCACCCTCCCTAGCCCACCCCTCTAGATGGTCACGAAGCACCGAGCTGATCTCCCTGTGCTACGCGGCTGCTTCCCACTAGCTATCTATTTTACGTTTGGTAGTGTATATATGTCCGTGCCACTCTCTCACTTCGTCCCAGCTTACCCTTCCCCCTTCCCGCATCCTCAAGCCCATTCGATAGAAATGTTTTGAATTGCAGCTATTAGGCCTCTTATCTATTGTTGCCCATGAAAAGTGAATGAGCATCCTTACTTTTGGGTTTTAGTATCTCCTTTTGACATCATTTCACTGTTTAGTTCCAGAGAAAGTTGGGGACCTGGAGGCAAACAGCAATGGTTCTACAAGGTCCCTGGTAGTGAGCTGGTCGCCCCCTGCTGGAGACTGGGAGCAGTATCGTATCCTGCTTTTGAATGATTCTTTGGTGCTGCTCAACACCACCGTGGGAAAGGAGGAAACACACTATGTCATAGGTGATGTGGGGCTCATACCGGGAAGACAGTATGAGGTCGAAGTCACTGTTGAGAGTGGAAATCTGAAGAATTCTAAGCGTTGCCATGGCAGGACAGGTAAGCGAATATCAAGGTGTTAATGACTGATGGAACCTTAATTTGGTCCTTCCTCCAAGTAACCCAGGTAACCATCAATGTCATACCCCAGGGTTCCCTGTATTTGAGACATTATAGACTGACAAACTGAAATAGGTTGGTAATGTTTAATTTTGTCAAATTAGAGTATTAGAAATCACTTCCACTAGTAGGTTCATTGTTTTTTAAAAGAAGGACCTTTCTAACACCAAAAGAACAGGAAGGAAACAATCTGAGAGAATCCTCCCCACAAATTAGATAGTTGATAACCTTTTGCTGGTGATCAGTGTTAGAGAACCACTGCCTTGACCCACTGTTGACTAATGGGGGATTTTCAGGTACCAAGGAAGAGTTGTTAAAGTGGAGAGGGATATATTCAGATTTTAGGACAGAGGAGAGTGAGGCGACTGAGACATGGGTTTTGGTATTCTTGCTGTCACCATTATACTGTAATTCCTTGGGCAAGTCACAACCTCTTTGAGTCCATTTCCTCAACTTTCAAATAAGAGAGTTGACCTGCTAAACTCAACATTTCTATGAAAATCCTTGTGACGTGGAATGCTCCATACTTGGAGTGAAATTCAAATATATTCTCTTTTAGTCTTGCCTGATAATAAGGAAATAACTACACTGACGCAATGTTCTTAGAAGAACATCAAAGAAATGGACCAAGAAACATCTTTAGCTTGCCCTCTGTGTCTTCCAGTTATCTCTTCATTTTCCAAATATTAATATCTGCTGGATGATGATCAAAAATAAATGACCGGGCTTCCCTGGTGGCGCAGTGGTTGAGAGTCTGCCTGCCGATGCAGGGGACACGGGTTCGTGCCCCGGTCCGGGAAGATCCCACATGCCGCGGAGCGGCTGGGCCCGTGAGCCATGGCCGCTGAGCCTGCGTGTCCGGAGCCTGTGCTCCGCAACGGGAGAGGCCACAGCAGTGAGACGCCGGCATACCACTAAATAAATAAATAAATAAATAAATAACCCAGTAAAGTATTTTCCAAGAGTATTCTTTTGAGTCCTTATTTCTGGTTATGTTACACGAACAAAGTTTTTTTGTGATTAGCTTTTTTTTTCTAAATGCTCATAAGCAGTCAGAAAAGAAATGCTCAACTAGAACACTCCTGTGGATGGAAGAGAACAGATCTCTAAAGAATACTGGAGTGTATCCAAGTTAATCAATGACCCGAATGTCCATTGCTTTTTCCCCAGTCCCCCTGGCTGTCCTTCAGCTTCGTGTCAAACATGCCAATGAAACCTCACTGGGTGTCATGTGGCAGACCCCTGCAGCAGAATGGGAGAAATACATCATTTCACTAATCGACAGAGACCTCTTACTCATCCACAAGTTGCTCCCCAAAGATGCCAAAGAATTCACTTTTACTGACCTGGTGCCTGGACGAAAATACATAGCTACAGTCAGCAGTATTAGTGGAGACCTAAAAAATTCATCTTCAACAAAAGGAAGAACAGGTAACATTTTTTATAAATTTTAGGCTGTAAAAGTATCCTGTCTGCTGAATTGTCTAACATTCAACTTATAAATGTTCATTAAAAGCCTGTTCTGTACTGGGCATTGTATACATTTTTTTTTTCATGTTTTCCATGTATTTGTTCTCTGGGCTATACTCTGGATAATTTCCTCAGCTCTTAGTTTTAGTTCATTAGTTCTATCTAATCTATTTTAAAATCCACCCACTGAGGGCTTCCCTGGTGGCGCAGTGGTTGAGAGTCCGCCTGCTGTTTCAGGGGACACGGGTTCGTGCCCTGGTCCGGGAAGATCCCACATGCCGCGGAGCGGCTGGGCCCGTGAGCCATGGCCGCTGAGCCTGCGCGTCCGGAGCCT
>NC_041219.1:6782472-6787299 GCF_002837175.3 Physeter macrocephalus | reverse complement strand
AACAGTGAGAGGCCCGCGTACCGCAAAAAAAAAAAAAAAAAAAAAAATCCACCCACTGAGTTTTAAAATTTAATTGTTATGTTCTTCACTGTTAAACATATTCTTTGGTTCCCTTCCAAATATGTTTAGTATTCTGTTGCTCTTCCCGTTCTCCTCCTTTATCGCTATAAGCAAATGAATGATTTTTATTTTCATTCTATGTCTGATCAGTATAATATCTGAAATATTCAGGAGTTCAGTGCTGTTGTTTACAGAGTTTTCTGGCTTTTGCTCATGGTGCTTACTTCCTTAAATGTTTGTGATGTTTTATTCTAAACTCATACACCTTGGGATTTTATTCTGTGGGAATTCTTTGGGGCCTTTTTTGAAGGTGGGTTTCAGAAAGAATTTTCTTTTCACTTGATTCTTTCAGGTGCACAGGATTTCTATCAACCCAGACCTATTTTAATCTAAATTGTCAACTTGAGGTTTTTTGATCACCCAGGGTTTTAAGAATTTGGGTTGCAAACTCACTGAAGCTGTCTTGACATTATGAATTCTCAGTGGAAATTTTTTCTTCTCCACCTAGTATTAAGGAGGCTGCAGTATATGGGGAATAGAGAGGAAATATTTATTTCACTTACGCTTAGAATATAAAGTTTCAGGATCCAATATTATGCAGAGTCACCTATGAGGTTCCTCACCCTGGGAAAGTCCTATTCATAGCTCTTGCAAAGCTATAAAATCAAAGCTTAAATTTATGTTTGAAAGATGCCCTCATGGTGACAGTCTGCTTCAGTGAACCAGTTACCTCTCTGTCACTTTCTTATAGGTCTCTGAGAATTCCTTACATTCTTGACAACTCATTCATGCATTTACATTTTTACGTTTTATCCAACATGTGCAGTTGTGTGTATTGGGGGGATTTTCATAGTTTGTGCCAGCAATGAAAGTCCAAAGGCATTGTTTTAGACTTAAGATCATTTTCATTATTCCCACCACTCATATTGCTGTGTCATATGGTAACTGAATGTTTAACTTTGTAAGAAACTACCAAGCTGTTTTCCAAAGTGGTTGTAAAATTTTACATTCCCATCAGCAATGTATGATATTTCCAGTTCCTCCGTATTCTCAGCAACACTTGGTATTTTCAGTTTGTTTGGTTTTTTAAATTTTAGCCATTCTAATAAATGTGTAGAGGTATCTCATGTGATTTTAATTTGCCTTTTCTTAATGACTAATGGTTTCAAGCATTTTTTTCATATGCTTATTTACCATCCACTTATCTTTTTGTGGAAGAAGATATTTTCAAATGCTTTGCCCATTTTTAATAGGGTTCTTTGTTTCTTATCATTGAGTTTTGAGAATTCTTTATTCCAGAATAAGTCCTTTGTCAAAAATGCGTGTTGAAATGTTTTCTCTCAGTCTATGACTTGTCTTTTTATTTTACTGAAGTATAGTTGATTTACAATGTTATATTAGTTTCAGGTGTACAGCATTGTGATTCAGCATTTCTATGGAATATACTCCATTAAAAGTTATTATAAGATAATGGCTATAATTCCCTGTGCTATACAATATATCCTTGTTGCCTACCTATTTTATACGTAGTAGTTTGTATCTCTTAATCCCATACCCCTAACTTGCCCCTCCCCCCTTTCCTCATCCCTTTGGTAACCACTAGTTTGTCCTCTATATCTGTGAGTCTGTTTCTGTTTTGCACACACACTTGTTTGTATTATTTTTTAGATTCCACATATAAGTGATATCATACAGTATTTGTCTTTCTCGGTCTGACTTATTTCACTAAGCATAATATTCTCTAGGTACATCCACATTGCTGCAAATGGCTGAATTTCATTCTTTTACATGGCTGAGTAATATTCCATTGTGTATATATACCACATTTTCTTTTTTTGTTGTTTTTTAACAATGGCTTGGACTTGGACTGCATTCATTATAAATATTTTCAAAGGTAAATTGTCTTTTATTTTTTTAATAAATTTATTTATTTTAGGCTGCTTTGGGCCTTCATTGCTGCACATGGGCTTTCTCTAGTTGCGGCGAGTGGGGGCTACTCTTCGTTGCACTGCATGTGCTTCTCATCGTGGTGGCTTCTCTTGTTGCAGAGCACAGGCTCTACGCATGCAGGCTTCAGTAGTTGTGGCGCACGGGCTCAGTAGTTGTGGCTCGTGGGCTCTAGAGTGCAGGCTCAGTAGTTGTGGTGCACGGGCTTAATTGCTCTGTGGCATACGGGATCTTCCCCGACCAGGGATCGAACATGTGGCCCCTGCACTGGCAGGCGGATTCTTAACCACTGCGCCACCAGAGAAGTCCTTATACCACATTTTCTTTATCCATTCGTCTGTTGATGGGCACTTGGGTTGCTTCCATATCTTGGCTATTGTAAATAGTGCTGCTATGAATATTGGGGTGCATGTATCTTTTCAAATTAGTGTTTTCATTTTTTCCAGATATATACCCAGGAGTGTAATTACTGGATCATATGGGAGTTCTATTTTTAGTTTTTTGAGGAACCTCCATACTGTTTTCCATAGTGGCTGCACCAATTCACATTCCCACCAACAGTGCATGAGGGTTCCCTTTTCTTCCCATCCTCCTGATATTTGTTATCTGTAGACTTTTTGATGATAGCCATTCTGACAGCTGTGAGGTGATAGCTCATTGTGGTTTTGATTTGCATTTCTCTAATAATTAACAATGTTGAGAATCTTTTCATGTGCCTGTTAGCCCCCTGTATGTCTTCTTTGGAAAAAATTCAGGTATTCTGCCCATTTTTTGATTGGGTTGTTTGTTTTTTTAAACTGAGTTATACGAGCTGTTTATATATTTTGGGTATTAACCCCTTGTCAGTCATATCATTTGTAAATATCTCTTCCCATTCTATAGGTTTGTCTTTTTGTCAATGATTTCCCTTGCTGTGCAAAAGCTTTTAAGTTTAATTAGGTCTCATTTTTTTTTTGCTTTTATTTATTTTACATTAGGAGACAAATCCAAAAACAATATTGCTACGATTTATGTCAAAGTGTTCTGCCTATGTTCTCTTCTAGGAGCTTTATGATTTCCAGTCTTACATTTGGGTCTTTAATCAATTTTAAGTTCATTTTTGTATATGGTGTGAGGAAATGTTCTAATCTCATTGTTGTACATGTAGCTGTCCCGTTTTCCCAGCACCACTTGCTGAAAAGACTGTCTTTTCCCCAATGTGTATTCTTGCCTCCTTTGCCATAGATTAAATAACCGTAGGTGTGTGAGTTTATTTCCGGGCTCTCTATCCTGTTCCATTGATCTATGTGTCTGTTTTTGTGTCCGTATCATACTGTTTTGATTACTGTAGCTTTGTAGTAATCTGAAGTCTGGGCATATGATAGTTCCAGCTTTGTTCTTTTTTCTCAAGATTGCTTTGACAATTCACGGTCTTTCGTGATTCCATGTGAATTTTAGGATTATTTGTTCTAGTTCTGTGAAAAATGACATGGGTGTTTTGATAAGGATTGCGTTAAATTTATAGATTACTTTGGGTAGTATGACCATTTTAGCAATATTAATTCTTCCAATCCAAGAGCACGGAATGTCTTTCCATTTCTTTGTATCGTCTTCCATTTACTTCATCAATGTTTTTATAGTCTTCAGAGTTTATACTTCACCTCCTTGGTTAAGTTTATTCCTAGATATTTTATCCTTTTTGATTTGTGGTTATCATGGGATTCACATATGCTGACCTACAATTATATCTACTTGTTTTAAACTGGTAGTCATTTAAGTTCAAACACATTCTAAAAGACCTACATTTTTTACTCTCCTCCCGCACATTTTGGGGTTTTGATGCCATATTTTACATCTTCTGCTTATCCCTTAACTGTATAGTGTTATTATAGTTGTTTTTACAATTTTTTGTCTTTTAACGTATGTACTGGCTTATTTAAGTAGTTGATCCTCCATCATTATTATATATTTGCCTTTCCTAGTGAGATTTTTCCCTTTCGTTTAGATTCTTACTTCTTTTCTATTTAGAGAAGACCCTTCAACATTTCTTTTAGGGTAGATTTAGTATTGATGAACTCTCAGTTTTTACTTGTCTGAGAAGTTCTTTATCTCTACTTCTATTCTAAATGATAATCTTGCTGGGTGGAGTATCCTAGGTTGCAGGTTTTTCCCTTTCAGCACTTGAATATATCATGCCACTCCCTTCTGGCCTGGAATATTTCTGCAGAGAAATCAGCTGATAGCCTTATGGGGATTCCCTTGTATATGACTCTTTGTTTTTCTCTTGTTGCCTTTAGAATTCTCTCTTTAGCTTTTGCCATTTTAATTATGATATGTGGTGTGGCGCTACTTCGGTTTCTCTTGTTTGGGACCCCCTTCACTTCATGAACCTGGATATCTGTTTCCTTCTTCAAGTTTGGGAAGTTTTCAGCCATAATTTCATCAAATACATCTACAGTCCTCTTCTCTCTCTCTTCTCCTCTGGGATCCCTATAATGCAAATGTTGGTACACTTAATGTTATCCCAGAGATCTCTTAAATTGCTTTCATTTTTTTAAATTTGTTTTTCTTTTTGCTGTTCTGATTGGGTGATTTACATTATTCTATCTTCCAGATCACTTATGTACCACTTAGTCTGCTCTTCATTCCTTCTAGTATGTTTTTTTTAGTTCAGCTATTGAGTTATTCATTTCTGATTGGATCTTTTTTATATCTTCTGGTTCCTTGTTAAAATGTTCACTGTTTAGATAAATTCTTTTCCCTAATTCAGTTAACATTTTTATTACCAAAGTTTTTAATTCTTTACCTGATAAATTGTTTATTTCTGTTTCATTATTTTTT
>NC_041219.1:6760184-6782435 GCF_002837175.3 Physeter macrocephalus | reverse complement strand
CTGGATCATATGGGAGTTCTATTTTTAGTTTTTTGAGGAACCTCCATACTGTTTTCCATAGTGGCTGCACCAATTCACATTCCCACCAACAGTGCATGAGGGTTCCCTTTTCTTCCCATCCTCCTGATATTTGTTATCTGTAGACTTTTTGATGATAGCCATTCTGACAGCTGTGAGGTGATAGCTCATTGTGGTTTTGATTTGCATTTCTCTAATAATTAACAATGTTGAGAATCTTTTCATGTGCCTGTTAGCCCCCTGTATGTCTTCTTTGGAAAAAATTCAGGTATTCTGCCCATTTTTTGATTGGGTTGTTTGTTTTTTTAAACTGAGTTATACGAGCTGTTTATATATTTTGGGTATTAACCCCTTGTCAGTCATATCATTTGTAAATATCTCTTCCCATTCTATAGGTTTGTCTTTTTGTCAATGATTTCCCTTGCTGTGCAAAAGCTTTTAAGTTTAATTAGGTCTCATTTTTTTTTTGCTTTTATTTATTTTACATTAGGAGACAAATCCAAAAACAATATTGCTACGATTTATGTCAAAGTGTTCTGCCTATGTTCTCTTCTAGGAGCTTTATGATTTCCAGTCTTACATTTGGGTCTTTAATCAATTTTAAGTTCATTTTTGTATATGGTGTGAGGAAATGTTCTAATCTCATTGTTGTACATGTAGCTGTCCCGTTTTCCCAGCACCACTTGCTGAAAAGACTGTCTTTTCCCCAATGTGTATTCTTGCCTCCTTTGCCATAGATTAAATAACCGTAGGTGTGTGAGTTTATTTCCGGGCTCTCTATCCTGTTCCATTGATCTATGTGTCTGTTTTTGTGTCCGTATCATACTGTTTTGATTACTGTAGCTTTGTAGTAATCTGAAGTCTGGGCATATGATAGTTCCAGCTTTGTTTTTTTTTCTCAAGATTGCTTTGACAATTCACGGTCTTTCGTGATTCCATGTGAATTTTAGGATTATTTGTTCTAGTTCTGTGAAAAATGACATGGGTATTTTGATAAGGATTGCGTTAAATTTATAGATTACTTTGGGTAATATGACCATTTTAGCAATTTTAATTCTTCCAATCCAAGAGCACGGAATGTCTTTCCATTTCTTTGTATCGTCTTCCATTTACTTCATCAATGTTTTTATAGTCTTCAGAGTTTATACTTCACCTCCTTGGTTAAGTTTATTCCTAGATATTTTATCCTTTTTGATTTGTGGTTATCATGGGATTCACATATGCTGACCTACAATTATATCTACTTGTTTTAAACTGGTAGTCATTTAAGTTCAAACACATTCTAAAAGACCTACATTTTTTACTCTCCTCCCGCACATTTTGGGGTTTTGATGCCATATTTTACATCTTCTGCTTATCCCTTAACTGTATAGTGTTATTATAGTTGTTTTTACAATTTTTTGTCTTTTAACGTATGTACTGGCTTATTTAAGTAGTTGATCCTCCATCATTATTATATATTTGCCTTTCCTAGTGAGATTTTTCCCTTTCGTTTAGATTCTTACTTCTTTTCTATTTAGAGAAGACCCTTCAACATTTCTTTTAGGGTAGATTTAGTATTGATGAACTCTCAGTTTTTACTTGTCTGAGAAGTTCTTTATCTCTACTTCTATTCTAAATGATAATCTTGCTGGGTGGAGTATCCTAGGTTGCAGGTTTTTCCCTTTCAGCACTTGAATATATCATGCCACTCCCTTCTGGCCTGGAATATTTCTGCAGAGAAATCAGCTGATAGCCTTATGGGGATTCCCTTGTATATGACTCTTTGTTTTTCTCTTGTTGCCTTTAGAATTCTCTCTTTAGCTTTTGCCATTTTAATTATGATATGTGGTGTGGCGCTACTTCGGTTTCTCTTGTTTGGGACCCCCTTCACTTCATGAACCTGGATATCTGTTTCCTTCTTCAAGTTTGGGAAGTTTTCAGCCATAATTTCATCAAATACATCTACAGTCCTCTTCTCTCTCTCTTCTCCTCTGGGATCCCTATAATGCAAATGTTGGTACACTTAATGTTATCCCAGAGATCTCTTAAATTGCTTTCATTTTTTTAAATTTGTTTTTCTTTTTGCTGTTCTGATTGGGTGATTTACATTATTCTATCTTCCAGATCACTTATGTACCACTTAGTCTGCTCTTCATTCCTTCTAGTATGTTTTTTTTAGTTCAGCTATTGAGTTATTCATTTCTGATTGGATCTTTTTTATATCTTCTGGTTCCTTGTTAAAATGTTCACTGTTTAGATAAATTCTTTTCCCTAATTCAGTTAACATTTTTATTACCAAAGTTTTTAATTCTTTACCTGATAAATTGTTTATTTCTGTTTCATTATTTTTTAGGGAGTTTTGTTTGCTCTCTCAATTGAGAGTAGTTCCTCTGCTTTTTCATTTTGCTTATCTTTCTCTGCCTCTATGAATTTAGGTGAAACAGTTAACCTATTGTGGTCTTAAAGGGGTGTTCTTATGTGGGAGGATCCCTATACAGGCTGTGTTCGCCCATTGTCTTTGGTGCGAGAGTTGGATTTGACATGAATGCAAGTTACATCTTTCTTCAGGGTGTTGTTTTAGGGTGATAGCTGGCAGCTGTCACCTTGGTAGAGGTTGGGCGGAGGTGGAGGGGCTAGAGCTGGTGCCAGGTGTGAGGTGGGACTTCCTCTCTGTTCAGTGGGATCATTGCCCTGTCAGGGGTGGTGTCTGATCCCAAGTTGCTGGGCAGAAACCCTGAGGATCAGGCTCAAGCTGACTTTGTTCACTTTAAGTGTTTGTTTTTCCCTCTCCCAGCACCAGGACCTTTACCCCAGAGGAGGGGAGTGCTGAAGCAAGTGGGGCCTGTGTGCAGACAGAGTTCCAATGTGCTGCCCGTGTAGGTGTCTATGGCTCCACTCAGATGCAGCCTCTGGTGCAGGTCCCCTTTGTCTCTCCCAGCTGATCACCACTGCCTGCATCCGCTGCCCCCACCTTGTTGCGGAAATGCTCCACAGGGCAGGTGGGACCCATGTGAGCTCTACATGTATCCGGAGGTTAGCTGTGGTGGAGTGGCCACCCCGTCAGAGATCTGGGCAGTCTGAGGCACTGCTTGAGTAAGCACCAAGTATAGACATGCTGCCCCACCCAGCCTCCACCCTGGGGTGGAGCTGCTCCAGGTCACCTCTGGGTCCCACAGTCAAGTTTCTTCCCCAGCCGTGGCTGCCCCAGATCCAGTGCCACATTGTGGCATGAAGTGAGTGGGGTCGGAATGTTTGCTTGGCTTGGGCTGGTACGTGTGCCAGGTGGTCATGGAAAACTCAGCAGCCACTAGAGCAGACCTTTCTCTGCTCTGCCTTGGGGGTTAGCCAGCATGTGTGTGCCCCTCATGATTGGAGTCCAGACTTCCTCAGCTCTTCTCTTTGTCCCAGCAGTTCTCCAACCAGCTAAGGGGGCTTGTCTCCTCATGTAGGACACCAGGACTGAGATGCCCAAACTTGGTTTAACCTGCTCACTCCCCAGGTTGAGTGTCCACCAATGTCATCTCCCTTGTCCTCTGAGTCCCCTCTGAGGGGCACAGGTCCTGACCCAATCACTTCTGTTCCCTTCCTACCCTATTACGTGTGTATCTTTCTTACAGTCTTGGTTGTACAAGAGTCTTTTTGCCAATTTCCAATTAGTTTTCAGTGATAATTACTCCACATGTAGATGTATTTTTGGTGACAGGGAGGTGAGCTCCCTGTCCTCTTACTCCACCATCTTGATCTCCTCCACTGGCTTGTCTTTTCATTAATTTATTAGTATATCTTGCAGAACATAAGTTTTTAACTGTGATGTCAATTTACCAGTTTTTTTCTTTCATGAATCATGCTTTTGGTGTCATACCTAAGAAACCTTTGTCTAACACAAGGTCACCAAAATTTTCTCCTAGAAGTTTCATAGTTTTAGGTTGTAAATTTAGGTGTATAATCAATTTTGAGTTAATTTTTGTATATGTGTGAGATATGGGGCAAAGTTTATTTCGTTGCTTATGCACATCTAATAATTCCAGTGCTATTTGTTGAAAAGACTCTCCTTTCTCCACTGAATTGCCCTTGCATCTCTATAAAAAAAAATCAATTGACTGTATATGTGTTCGGTCTATTTCTGGACCTTCAAGTCTGTTCCATCAGTCTATGTGTCTACTTTTTTGCCAATATCACACTGTCTTCATTACTGTAGCTTTCTAGAAGTTTTGAAATCAGATGATGTTAGTCCTCCAACTTTATTCTTCTTTTTCAAAACTGTTTTTACATATTAATTCCTTTGCTTTCCATATGAAATTTAGAATTGGAATTGAATCTTTTGATCCATGTACAGTAATGTATTTTAATAAGTATGTTTATACCTAAATCCAAAAGTCAGTGATTTCTGAGAAGGGTTGTGCAAGATTCCAATCCCTTTGATTATCATAATTCTGGGAAGAGGCACAAAGGAGATGTATGTTGATCGAGGCCAACTTCAAGATCTGTGTAAAAGATTTGTCAATGGACAGGTTAAAAATCACAGTAGTTGTTAATTAGGTAAAGGGCACAGGCTCACAGGTGAGACAAATCAGGCTTTGGATGCCAGAATGACAATTTCTTAGCACTGTTTTATAGGCTAAGTTACTTACATTGTGATCCTTGGTTTCCTCCTCTGTAAAGGGAATTTTAAAAATCAACTCTATAGGGCTTCCCTGGTGGCGCAGTGGTTGAGAGTCCGCCTGCCGATGCAGGGGACATGGGTTCGTGCCCCGGTCTGGGAGGATCCCACATGCCGCAGAGCGGCTAGGCCCGTGAGCCATGGCCGCTGAGCCTGCGCGTCCGGAGCCTGTGCTCCGCAATGGGAGAGGCCACAACAGTGAGAGGCCCGCGTACCACAAAAAAAAAAAAAAAAAAATCAACTCTATAGAGTTTTGAATGAGTATCCAATAATATAACATCTATAAAGCATAGAGTCCATAACTGGCACATAACAGGCAATCAGTTGTTATCATTTTCATTATCATTGTTATTATTATATAATACTATAACATATAGTATTGTAGCATTTTCATGTATAAGAATAGTCCTCTTGAGAATGTGCCAATAAAGAATTACCAGTCTCCTAGACTACAATCTAATCATCAAGTTAAAGGGATTTCCCAATACCACCCCATAACAACCATTAGCTCCAGTAGATCATGTAGCTTTGAGTTCTCATGGGGTAGGGACAGATAAAATAACATTAAGTAAGCAATCTTCAAAAATAGCAGCCTTTTATGTATCTGCCACTCCCATACTCCTAATTTATCCCTCCCTCTCCTTCCCCTTTGGTAACCATAAGTTTGCTTTCTATGTCTGTGAGTCTGTTTCTGTTGGTAAATAAGTTCCTTTGTATTATTTTTTAGAATTCACATATAAGCGATATCATATAATAAAAAAATAGCAGCCTTTTATTATTTAAAATTTAAAAATCAAGACTACCTAATAGCATGCATCATCTTATCCTTGGATCTGAAATAATTTTGATTTCCCATATAAGCAGCTTTTTCAGAATGGTAGAGTCTCTGTAGGGGAATACTTCTCCATTTTTCACAGGAAATAAAGCTGAGTGTCTGTATCAAAAAATATATATATTTTTTAGCATTTTCAAGACTGTCTCCATTTTTTAGTCATTTTTGTTACACTTCCTTAGGGTGACGAAGTGTCATCTGTTTTTTCTTCCCTGTCTACTCGGTTTTAGTGCCTGCCCAAGTGACCGGCTTGCATGTGGCCAACCAAGGGACAACAAGCAGTCTATTCACTAACTGGACCCAAGCATTGGGAGACATAGACTTCTACCAAGTCTTACTGATCCATGAAAATGTGGTCATCAAAAATGAAAGTGTCTCCAGTGAGACCAGCAGATACAGCTTCCACTCCCTCAAATCGGGCAGCCTCTACTCCATGGTGGTAACCACAGTAAGCGGAGGAATCTCTTCCCGACAAGTGGTGATGGAGGGAAGGACAGGTAAGAAGAGTGTCTGTGACCTACGGCAATCTGAGCACGTGGAACCTCCAGGGTATATCCTCGGCGTTTTAAAACATCCTAAAGACAGACCCAACTCTGATCTTCCTAAAAGCCAAGTTTCAATGCTATCCAGACAGTACATGTTGATCGCGTTTTAAAACATCCTAAAGACAGACCCAACTCTGATCTTCCTAAAAGCCAAGTTTCAATGCTATCCAGACAGTACATGTTGATCTCCCAGGAATGGAAATTGGATGATGGATGAGAGTAGGAGAGAATGAATTCTAAATTTTCTAAAATCTGCAATACATGTGTCAGAACTCCTAGAAAACCCTTTGCGATGACATGATAGTCATCTGCTACCTGAGCTTATTCCTTCATCTAGCTGATTTTCTTTGATATATTTATGTCCGATTAAGGTAAACAAGTCATGAACTTTTTAAAAAAAGTATCTTCCATTCTCTTTCATATTCTTGGTTTCAAGACACAGGAAAAAAAAATCATCTCCAACTTCTATGGTCAAAAGTTAAGCTAATAAAATTACCCAATCCCATATATTTTCACAAGCAACATTAAACAGTGCTTAATACTGTACGCCACCTAAACAATGTTCCTTGACTTTAAAGAGCTCATAGTCAAATAGGGCAGAGAGCTAAGTAATCAAATAAATGTCATATGGTCATATGTGTCAGGCAGAGGTGCAGCACCAAAGAAGGGAATATAATTTTCTACACAACACAAAGAAAGAACATAAACAAACAATATAAAATATATTTTCCAGTTTCTTAGAAAGATATACAATTAAATAAATCCAATAGAAGCTTTAATAATTATTAGTGAATTCAGGTCAGTGACTTTGCCTGTTTAATTTCATATGATTATGTTAAGTTGGATGTCAGTCTCCTCCCTCTATATTTCCAATGCTCAGATTCTGAGTATCAGCGTCAGGTATCCATAGATATATCCTTTTCTAAAATCATGAATCTCACCTGCTTAATGAACCCAAAGACCATTAACTTCATTAACTCTCCCAAAAGAGCAACTAAGTCATTGAAAAGATATTTCATAGTCTAGGTAGAAATTCACTGATGTCTGCCCATTTCTGTCATTCTGTGGCAACTGATACTGTTGCCTTTGTTCTTCCTGATACCTTCCTTCTTCTCTTTTAATGGTTCTTGGCACCATCCATCAATGTAGCATAATTGGGGGTGAGGGACTGAAAAGCTTAGTTGGGGAATCAAGAGGCCTAGATTCTGGTCCTAGCTCTGCCATTCACTTATCTAAGCCTTCATTTTCTCTTCCATCCCCAGTAAGTCACCCCAACACCGGGTATCAGAGTGGGGAAGGAGAAATAACAAGTTGAAGAGAGGAGTTGAAAAGGATCTTGCATCCATTTCCCAGTGAGTTGCAGTTGTATTAGTCAGATTAGGCTGACTTATTTCCTGCTTATACAACTGTACAATGTGGGTGTTCCTGACTGGACAACTCTATTGGTTGGTTCTTCTCTAAGCAGTAATTATGGGACCCAGGCTTCTACCATCTGTGGTTCTTCCTTCCTCTAGGTTCTCAGAGGTCTCTCCATTTCTTCAGAGAGTGGAGGTTATGGGGAGGAGGAAGACTACTAAAGCTAGAAGTAAACACATCACTTCCACCCACATTCCATTAACGGGAACACGGTTGTATGACTACACCTAACTGCAGGGGTGGCTGGGAAATACAGTCTAGCTGTGTGTCCAAGAGGAAAAGGAAATGGTTTTGTGAGCAAGTAGTCAGATGCCTGACAGGTTAATTCCCATCTTAAAATACCACAAGGGCTGTCCAGCATATGGTGCTATACTAAAATAGTTTGATATCTGAGATCACTTGATAAGTGGGACTTGTAATTATTTTTATACCTATATTTTAATGGCAACAGAGGTATCAACATTTGACCATTATATAACAGAAATATGCAAAATGAGACAAGAAATTCTTTGAAGAATGATAATAAAGTCTTAAGGAGAGGACAAGATACGAATAAATATAAACATCAGTTATTTTATTCAAACACATTGAGTGCAGACATTATCATGAGAAAAGAGAAAAACGGGATATTACTATAGAAACACAATAACTAGAGATTTTGAAAGGTGCCTCAATTAGTAAATTCTGTACATGGTAGATTGTAAAAAAATTCAATGGCTAAAACCTAGATAATCATTACCATCTACTCAAATTACTGAAGTTATTAGTCAAGGTTGAAATAATTCACTTATATTTCCACAGAGTTGAAATGTATATATAAACCCTCCCAGCTTAGATAAGGTGGCAAAATATTTAAAATTGAAGATATCAGATGTGCTTAACAAATCTAATTCTAACCTGAGAAAATGCTCATTCTAAAGAAAAAAAATAAATATTATATCTGTTTTTTTAAACATGAATTTATATTTTTGGTAAAACTTTTAATAATTATATCTTTTCTAATAAAATGTTAATAGTTGCAAATATTCCCAGCAGTTTTGAAAAACAAGCATAGTTATTCTGAGAACAACCATGGGATATACAGATGGTTAGATGGATGGAAGAAGGACAGGAAAAAAAAAAGGAAGGAAGGCATCAATACATAAATAGTATGGCTAAAAGTTCAATGTTATATCTGGGAAATGTCCATATGCATGGAACAGCATTAGCAGAATTATTTAGTAGAGTGCTGTTTATAATTTTGGTGATGGATAAGTGCTTGTAAATGCACAGAAGGCTTTGGGGATTAAACCACAAAGTCAGAGCATATTAGGTGAGAAGGATTCTCAGAGGTCATCTAGCCAAATCCCGTCCATTATATGTGATGTACGGATATTGACAATTATATGAAAATATATAGCTGAAGTCAGTCAACCAATGATGAAAACAGTAGTGCAGTTCATATATACTATATATTTTATTCTTATATTCACTACTGACAGTACTATTTGTCATGCATTTATTTCTAATACATGGAACAACTATTATTCAATACCATGATTATTAATTTGCAGACTGTACTTCTAGCCAGGGAACTTCTACAGTCATCCACATCTTTTCCATTTTTGTATACTTGGAAAATAGTTGGTTCTTAGTAAATGCTTGTGACGCTAAAACCCCAACTGAGAGAAGCACATAATTATGGTGGACATCAGAAAGGCCATTATTGCCACAGCATGTCTTTCTGCCCTCAAGTCCGGTCTCCAGACTTATTGCTTCCAGGATAGGCGTTTAGGTTTATTTCTCACCACTAGAGGGCAGGAAATGCTTTGCGAAGGGAAATACAACCCCTTCACCTGTGTAAATGATTAGACTCCCCAGGAATAAATAAATTAATCACAAGAAGGTCGAAGCTATCCCGATGTCTAAGACTTTTAGAAAAGCTATTGCACTCTTCACCTTTCCCCTCAAAAACCTTTCTTTATTGATGGGTTTGGTTCAAGCTCTTTCATTTAGTTAATGTCTGTTCCCTTTCCTACATAGGGGACTTCCTGACACGTTCACATAAAAAAACCTCCACTTAAAATACTTTACAAACAACCACACCATAAAAATGCAGTAGCAGCATCTTTGTATTTATGAGGCATCCAAAAGACTTCCTTGGATTTTTATCTTGGTTAATCTTACGATGTAAGAACTCTCAGCTTCCAGAAGCTACAGTGAAATCGTCACCCTTCCTTGACCTCATAGGTAATCAGATCTCCTGAGTCCACACTGTTTTTGCCCACCGCAATAGATGACTCAGACTTTTGACTGTGCCTTTCTTTTTAAATTTTCTCCCCCGTGTTAAATCCCAGTCCCTTCCAGCGTGAGCGGAGTAAGGGTGAACAACTCTGGTCGCAATGACTACCTCAGCATATCCTGGCTGCCGGCTCCTGGAGACGTGGATAACTACGTGGTGACACTCTCCCACGATGGCAGGGTGGTTCAGTCCCTCATGATTGCCAAGTCTGTCAGTGAATGTTCCTTCAGCTCCCTCACCCCGGGCCGCCTCTACAATGTGACCATAACTACGAGGAGTGGCAAGTATGAAAATCATTCCTTCGGCCAAGAGCGGACAGGTGAGCATCTCAGGAGGTACAGGCTCTATAAGAACCAGCCGGCTATGTGGTTCAGGGCATCACAGATCTGCAGCAATTCTGTAATGACGGGATTAAGGACCGTTGAAATCACAACATTATTATGGAGTCTTCATATTTTCACCCAAGAAGTTCCTTATGTGAGCAGATGTTACCTTTAAAGTAAGATGAACACCATTTCGTGGCTAGAATTCATAGTATATTCAAATACAGTAACAGGTATTTCTGTTTAGGGTTGCTAGACCCTGGCTCTATGGATGTTCACTAATTTAATCCTTATAAAGTCCTTATTGAGGTAGTTGTTGTTATTATTCCCATTTTACAGATTCTGATAAGGTGCTGAACCAAGGTTCAGGGTAACTTGTCCAACTGTTTAACTTGTTAAACAGCCAGTGCACTTCAGATCCTGGAGTTAAACCCAGTTCTGAATGACTCCAGAGCCTACAAAGTTCTCTGTCCTGAAATGTCTGTTGGTCAAGACCACTGTTCATCCTTTTTCACACAAGGTGAAAATGTGAACCTTTATAATTCTGGGACTAAGAGCAAAATCTTAGCAAAGGCTTTGAAGGCCTGGTCTTCGATGTGCTGGAAAGAACTAAGTTTCGACAACTACCATTTTCCCAATATACTTATGCTTCCTGGGGTTTACATCTGAGATTTCTGCTTAAGGTGAGATTAATACTTTATCAAATCTTTCCTGCTGAGCTATGGTTTGATATTTGCATTTTAAAATGTCAGATTTGGGCTTCCCTGGTGGTGCAGTGGTTGAGAATCTGCCTGCCAATGCAGGGGACACGGGTTCGAGCCCTGGTCTGGGAAGATCCCACAAGCCGCGGAGCAACTGGGCCCGTGCGCCACAACTACTGAGCCTGCACGTCTGGAGCCTGTGCTCCGCAACAAGAGAGGCCACGATAGTGAGAGGCCCACGCACCGCAATGAAGAGTGGCCCCCGCTTGACGCAACTAGAGAAAGCCCTCGCACAGAAACGAAGACCCAACACAGCTAAAAATAAATAAATTTATTTTAAAATAAATAAATAAAATAAAATGTCAGTTTTTCCATGAGAATCTGGGACAACTGACATCATCCGATGCCCCAGCACAGGGTCTGGAGCCTAGTAGGCTCCAGAGTCATTCATTGAGTAACGAATGTTTGGTAAATGAATAATCAGAAATACCCTAGATCAGGGGTTTTCACCCAGTGCTTCGTGGGTAGACTTTAGGAAAGTAGTAACCCCCAAATTGCCTGTGAACTTGTTGGGGATAGGGCAGGTATGTGCATTTCTTTGGAAAGAGAGTGAGTGGCTTTTGTCAGATTCTCATAGTTTCTGTGACCTCAGAAAGTTAAGAACCACTGATTTACATTGTTACAGCATGCTAGCATTGAAGGTGTCCTTAGAATGATCTAATCCCATCTCATTTGAGATAAAGTCCCAGAGAGAAACTGTGGCTTCTTCAAGGTCACACGGCTGAGCAGTAGCCAAGCCGGCTGAGCAGTAGCCAAGCCCTACCGCGCTCCAGGGCTGTTTCCAGTACGTCATGCTCTCCCTGAAAGCACTAGTCAGGGATATAAAGAGATAGTCCCTACCCTCAAATTATTACATATGCCGATAAGCACAATACTGACTGAGATCTGATTTCTATTTACAAAGCAGCCTTATGTCAGTGTCTTCTGTTGATTAATTTGGAGCCTAAAAATTGCCAGAAATTAAAGGATATGTCATCCAACCACTAGCCAACCGCTTGCTTCCCCTTGGTGTCAATTCATGAACGTTTCCTATTCCCATGACCTTCATATTGCAAGGCCTTGTGCTAGGATTGATTTTAAATGTAAGAAAAGTGATCCTTTATTCAAAGCACCCTTTTGATGCTTTACCAACATGAACTTGGATTTGGCACGTAACTAATCAAGGCAAACCACTGCCCCTGACAAGTCAGTTTAACTGGAGGGTCGTGTCTGAGTTGTTGCCTTGTTGATTTTGGCTGATTGTCTCAATGCCTTCTACATTTCGGGTGAAAGTGTCAATATTTCTAATTCTGTATCACATCATCTCACCATACAGCAAGGCAAGTCCCACAAATTACCCCCAGTTCCACCTGGAGAGCCCCTTACTGACTTAGCATGGTATTCAGCCTGGTTTTTCTTCCTGCTTTGTCTTCAGTAAATTGCCTGTATCGTTGACCTTTCTTAGCCCATACTTACAGTGTCACTTCAGAATTTCTTCCATACAAGTCTGTGATGACTAAATTCTAGCAACACTCTGATTGGTTCCAGATAAATATCTTGAAAAAAAGCACACCTGCCCTTGCTCCCTATCTGTGGGGAGGTATATTCCAGTACAAAACCCAGCACACATAAGCCAGCAAAGGATAGTAATGCAACTTGTAGGTGTTAAGAAGCTTCATGAAAAATGTAGCTTAGATACCAAAATATTGAAATGTCTGGGTCATTTCATGCTTTGGAAGAAAGTGGAAGAGAAAACTTGGACATAGGCGTGGCATGTGGTCAGAGCAGAAATCCCTTAACATAAACCAAACACAGACAGAGGCTACACGATCCAGAGAACATGCTAGCATTAAGATAGAAATTTAGGGCCCTGGATCTGTTTGAGCTCATACTTCTTTTCAATGCTCCTTCTCATTAATATTTATAAAATCCAGTTATAGCCAAATAGTAATGAATCTAGGGCCTACTTTTGAATTAAAATACAGCCCCAAATGAAAAAATAGAATATCCTTAATATCATGCTCAAAATACAGAATTGCCTTATTTTACAGTGTTCCTGTTAACAAGCACTGATTGATTGATTGATCAATTGAGAAAAAACCCATGAGTATACAGATTTGTTTGTTCGTTTGTTTATATGTTTATGGGGAATGTCAGGTGCACAGAGTTGGATTAATCATAATTCTTGGTTCAGGATCCTGTGCATCAGTTGCCACTTTGCCACTGCTATTTGTTTTTACGGTATTTAATTAAATTTAGACTTTTAGTAATTTAATATGTACTTGAGAAACCACTACCCAAAATAAAAGCTAGGGACTTGATAATAATCTCTATCAGATCATGTATTTCACACCTCACTGGTCCATCCCAAAGTAACCATCATCTTGACTCTTATTTTTCTCTCTTGCCTTCCATCCTGCAGTTTTATTATTTATGTAATCCTAAAATTATATTTTTAAAATTTTAGTTGTTTTAATACAAAAAAGGTATTTTTTATGCAGTATGTAATCTTTGGGGACTAAGATCTTTCACTTAGTATTATCTTGACAAGATTCATCCATATTTTGTGTTTTGATATTAAGGGCGAAATCCATATTTTTGTGTTTTGAGTTAAGAAAAATTGTGACTGCTATATAGTATTTCACTGTGTTTATATACTATTTCATTCATCCAATCTCCTGTAGATGGTCATCCTCTCTCACACTTGGTTTTATCAAGTTTTTAAATTTTGCCAACCAAATGGATGTAAAATGGTATTGTGCCATGGCCCTGACTTGCATTTCCTTGATCACTAATGATGTTGAACATCTTTTCACGTATTAGTTACCATATGTGTTTCCTCATCTTCCATTTTCCTTTTGGATTGTTTATATTCTTCTTGGTAACTTATTATCATCTCTTGAGTCACCAGGGTATGCTGGAATTATTAATATCATTGCCATCATTCATATTAATCATCAGTTATTATGTTTAATGCTCCATTTTGTACATGACATTTTGTGTAGGCTAACAACAGGATTAGAATTAATTCATCAGGTCTGTAAAAAGATCCATTTAATCAGTCCAAACAGTGTAACAATCTTTCCCCTCCAGAAATTTGTGATCTGAAGGTCTAAGATTTTTCTTTGAAATGCACTCAGTAAAAATCTACTCACTTTCCTTTACCGTCCCGTGTTGTCATCTGTGATCAACTGCTCCCTCAGAACCATTAAATCTATAGCTGTTTTCTGTTCTCTTTTGCAGTGCCTGACAAGGTCCAGGGGGTCAGTATCAGCAACTCAGCCAGGAGCGACTATTTAAAGGTATCCTGGGTACATGCCACTGGAGACTTTGATCACTATGAAGTCACCATTAAAAACAAAAACAACTTCATTCAAACGAAAAGCATTCCCAAGTCTGAAAACGAGTGTATATTTGTTAAGCTAGTCCCTGGACGGTTGTACAGTGTCACTGTTACTACAAAAAGTGGACAATATGAAGCCAGTGAACAAGGGAATGGAAGAACAAGTAAGTGGAAAGATTACAAAATTTGGTAGTTGGTTGGGACTTGAAGGTCATCGAGTAAATAATTTATCTGAACCTTGAATTTTCTCTGCTTACTGATCAGTAAATTACATTCCCAGTTAGTCTCAGTTGGAGCTAACATCATTCAGCCAAACCATGGCCTATAATTACAGACTATTTAGTGGCAGATAAAAGCAAGCATAGTGGGGGAGCAGGAACACCAAATTTCTCGTTTTTCTTCCCTGTCCTCCTGCACTGTGGCATTTAAAGTTCTAGATGTCTTGTTTTATCCTATGATTGAGATCAAAACTCATTTTACAATTACATGCTACCAATACTTAGCATATAAGATTTATGCCAGGAAAAAGATTACAGTTTTCATAGTTGCTTCCAATTTTTCTTGTTTAATTATGCATGAAGTAGCTGAAGTGGTTTATGTGGGAAAGGGAGATGTTTGCCAGTTCTGTGAATGTGATTCATAAATTATTGCGTAGTAAACTCTGATCAGTCACTTTCCTGAAATGTCTTCTCATAGTCCCAGAGGCTGTTAAGGATCTCACCTTGCGGAACAGGAGCACTGAGGACCTTCAGGTGACATGGACACGAGCTGATGGGGACGTCGACCAGTATGAGATCCAACTGCTCTTCAACGATATGAAAGTATTTCCTCCTTTTCACCTTGTCAATACTGCAACTGAGTATCGATTCACCTCCCTCACACCAGGGCGCCAGTATAAAATTCTTGTCTTGACGATCAGTGGAGATGTACAGCAGTCAGCCTTCATTGAGGGCTTCACAGGTAATTGGAAATCTGGCTCTAGAACCTGACTAGATAGTGTGGTGTATTTAGCAAGTTGGGTAGCCAGGCGTTTTGGTTGAGGATTTAAAGGGCTAAGGGGTTGGGGGGTGGCAAGAAGGGAGAAGGTTATCTTGATAGTGACAATAATGTTGTCCAAGCTGGTTTAACAAAACTAAAGTATGATGTAGGTGGAGGAAAAAAAGCTTTCTGAAAAATAACATTGAATTGATATGAATAGCTGTTGCCTGTGAGGCTTACAGATTAAGTATAAATAACCTGATTGGTTGGTTGGATATTCCTTCTTTGGAACTCTATTAGGAGTGTTGCTATAATAGTTAACATTTATTAAGAGTTTACTGTGACCTAGACACACAGCAAAGTACTTTATATGTACATTTTGTTCAGTCCTAAGAATTTCATGGGCTGGTCGCTATTATTATCATTGCTGTTTTTCGGATAAGGAAACGGAAACTTACAGGGGTTAAGCGGTTTGCCTATAGTCCCACAACTCGTAAATGAGAAAACCAAGACTTGGACCCAGTCAATCTAATTAGCGCCCACTATATAACTGGCATTCTTCATTTCCACTCACTGGCCTTGATGTCCCTCTAAACTTCCCCCATCAACTTCAGCTCAAGCAGAAAAGTCAGAGAAAAATGGTAGATTGATACCAATTTTTTTCATATGTATTTTTTCAGTAGATGCCAAAAGGTAGGAAGCATGAAACTTTTAGTTGAAAATTTCCACAGTTCATTCTCTAAGTGATGGTTCTTTAATTTATTTTCTTTTTTAGTTCCTAGCGTTGTCAAAAATATTCACGTTTCTCCCAACGGGGCGACAGATAGCCTGACGGTGAACTGGACTCCAGGTGGGGGGGATGTGGATTCCTACGCGGTGTCAGCGTTCAGGCAGAATCAAAAGGTTGAGTCTCAGACCGTCCCCAAGCTTGTTTCTGAGCACACGTTCCACAGGCTGGAGGCTGGGGAGCAGTACCGGATCGTGATCACCTCTGTCAGCGGGTCCCAGAAGAACCAGGTAGATGCGCTTGGGAGGACAGGTAAGCGTCCCCCTGGAGAAGAGCCAAATAGTTCTCCATAATGGGGCAATGGATGGGCTTGGCCACTCACAAATGGAAAATACCCAAATTCAAAACCACTAAGTTCGTACAATTCAATGTGGTTTCAAGAGCCTTTCTCATATTTTTTTCTTTGCATTTTTGTTTCTGAATAGAGCGATTCAAAAACAAAAGAAAGGTAATTAGAAACGAAATCGTGTGAATAGATTTTTATACTTGCTAAGGGATATAATAGCTGATTCTCTAACTCTGCGTGTTTCAAAATTTTACCCCTCTCTCAAAATTCTTTAAAGAAAAACACACCTATGCCATCTACTTCAATTGTGATGAATTAATAATGTATCTGTTTATTTATATTAATATCACTATTCACATAGTACTTTCAAAACAAAAATAAGCTATCAGCACCTCTATAAATGCCAAGCATTTAAAATGATCTTTTCCATACTACAAGGTAGAGATCATTATCTTCAATTTATAGATGAGGAAAGTAAGGCTTAGAAAGTTTATAAAACATTATCAAGGATACATGTAATAAGACCTAGAGCTATAATTCAAATCTAGGTCTATCTGGCTCCAAGCATCATGCTCTCTCTACTGTGATACAATATGTACTAGATGTCTTCCATTCTCATAACCACTTATTTAGTTGTGGGGCATGGGCCTCTGTACTGTGCCCTTCTCTGTCTCTATTTCATATACGTATATCTCCAACTATATGTCAAGCACTATGTTAGAAAATGGGAATTCAGCAGCAAGATAGAGCCCCTGACCAAAGAAGCTTACAATATAGTGGAGTCAGGTAAAAGGCAACTAAAGTATAGCACGATAAGTGCTAAAATAAAAGTAATGTCAGGATACTATAGGAGCAAACAAAAAGAGTCAGGGAAGGTTTCCAGGAGGAGGTAACATTTAAAAAGACAATAAGAAATTACCCTGGTGAAGTATGTGTTGATCTGGTTCCAGCAGAAAAGCAAAGGCCTGGACGGAAGAGAAAGCATGGCACATTTGCAGAGCTATACACTACTTATGCTAGAATAACGATGTGAGCCACGTGGCCAAGAAGGTAGATGGACCTAATTTTGAAGGGCCTTATATGCCTTGTTAAAGTGTTTAGAATTGTGGCTAGCCATTAAAGGGCCATCAGCATGGCATGCTATGAGAATCTGCCAGACACTGTGTACAGTTAGAAACAGTGGGAAGTGAGGAAGCAAGAGACTTGCAGTCCTGTGGGTGAGAGATGATAGTGTCCTAGGCTAGTGAGGAAGAGAAGAAGAGAAGTGGAAAGCCCCAAGAGATGTAAGATTTAGGAGACAGGAATGACAAGACTCATGTTTGATTCTGTAGAAAGGTGAGTGTGACAAGTTTCTGAGTTGGATCAAGAGTTGGACCAAGACTTGGACCAACAAAGGGCAATAAGGAGGTGGTGGGAGGGAGATGAGCAGTTCAGTCTGGGCATCTTGAGGGTTGGGGGGTTGTCTGTGGAACATCCAGAGAGGGATGTCATTTGCAAAAATAGATGAGAGATCTGAACTGAGAGTTTAAATTTGGGAGTCATCACCACATGGCTAACAATTCAAACCATGGGAGTGGATGAGATGTCTTAAGGATATTATGTAGAATGAGAAAAAATAGAAGCTTAGGACATAAAATATTATTAACAAATAATACTATCTGGCCTTTCACATCAGGAGCTGTAGTACAAACACTGTTGTATGCTACTGCTTAGGTCAAGGCTTGAAGCTTTGACTTGAGTTAATCTTGGGAATGAAAGTCTAAACAAGCAACACCATTCAGTCATCCAAACTGTATTCATTGAATGTAAATTTGTTCAGCATTCTTCCACTTTCTAGATACATCGATATGCATCATTCTGCATATTTATCAGTGTCACTTCCACTAATTTTTCTACTTGTTTGACTTCAGGATCCCGTCTAAATCAGAGAAGAAAAAAATAGAGAATCTAAGCAGTTATACAGATAATTCAGGCCAAGAAATACTTTCTCCTAAGGGCACATGGAAAGTGTCAATGATGCAACCATGAGGCGTCATCTTCCATCTGCAGTTGATTTAGGGAAGTTTTTCTCAATTGGTTACTTAACCCTAAGTGATGGAACTGGCCTCTCTTTTCTTTGCAGTCCCAGCGTCCGTCCAGGGAATAACTGCAGACAATGCATACAGTAGTCACTCCTTAATAGTAAGTTGGCAAAAAGCTGTTGGCGTGGCAGAAAGATATGATATCCTGCTTCTAAGTGAAAATGGGATCCTCCTAAGTAACACATCAGAGGCAGCCACCACTAAGCAGCACAAATTTGAAGACCTAACACCAGGAAAGAAATACAAGATACAGATCCTAACCGTCAGTGGAGGCCTTTTTAGCAAGGAAGCCCAAACTGAAGGCCGGACAGGTAATTCGCACAGCTTGTTGTTTCGTACAATATCTCCCTGTCTGCTATTCCTTAAGAACCGTAGGGCCAAAGGGATGAAGCAACACTGGGAGGTGATATATATTTCTTGACACAGCAGGGACATGATTTGCCACCGTGATTTGCCACTCCCGCCAGTCGGCCTATTCACACAGCTTTCAGCCCACCACACTCCAATTCAGATTTTGCATCAAAACTGGCTCTATTCATTTCTTATTTTTGCTGTAATAAATTTCCACAAACTTTTCAGCTTCAAACAACACAGACTTATTATCTTATAGTTCTAGAGATCAGAATCTGAAAATAAGTTTTATGGGGCTAAAATCAAGGTGTCAGGTCACAAAAGGACTGTGTTTCTTCTAGAGACCTCGTGGGGAGAATCCATTCCTCACCCTTTTCAGCTTCTAGAGGCCACTCACGTTCCTTCCAGCAATGGCCTCACTCCAACCTCTGTGTCTGTCACCATATCTCCTTCTCTGCTCTCTTGCCTCCATCTTCCATCTTTTAAGGACTCTTGTGATCACATTGGTCACCACTCGGACAATCCAGGATAAGCTCCCCATCTCAAGATCCTGAACTTAACCACATCTGCAAAGTCCCTTTTGCCACATCAGGTAACATATTCACAGGTTCCGGGGATTAGGACATGGACATCTTTGGGGGCCATTATTCAGACAGCACCACTGGTCTAACTGATTATTTATTTATTAAGCACCTAGGTCTGAAAGGGGTTTGATGTCGATAGGGGGACATAAAGATAAATTAGGCATGGCTTCTTGCCCTGGAAGAAGTGACTGACAATTGGGGGAGACAAACACATGGACAAATAATGACAATACATTGTGATAAGGGATGTTTGTGAGAGAGGAATGTCCAGCATCAAGGGGAGCATGGAGTCAGGTGGAATCGGGAAGTCTTCTTGAAAGTGACCTTTCAGTACTGTCAGGAAGGATGAAGCAATTCTGCACGTGGAGAAAAGCTAGGAGGACACCCAGTGCAGACAGACGACCACGTGCCAAGACAGGGAGGTGTGAGAAGGAGCAGTGAGATTTTGCGGCGGCCAAAGTGTGTGTTACATGGTGGAGACGTGAGGCTGGAAAAGCAGGTTCGGGCCGGGTGAGACAGTGCCTGGCGTGCCTTCCTCGGGGATTTATTTTTCATCTTATAAAATAAATAACAGGAGACAATAAAAGTTTTTCAGCCAGAGAGTGAATGTTCTGTAATAAAAATTTGTACTTTAAAAAAAAAAAAGGTAAATCAGATGGCCGTGGGGGATAGATTGAATGGAGAAGAGGCCCTGATGAAGAATAGTAGATATAGTCAAGAAATAGTCCTGCATTAGATAAGATGGCACTTGGTGGCTGAGTATAAAATGAGGAACAGAAGAAGATTCTACAGTTTCTACCTTGTAGAAGATGATTCTATTAACTGAGATAAGAGAAGCAGGAGGAAGAGAGTGTCAAGGAAAAAGATACAGGGCTCAGTTCTGAACTGAGTTTGTAATGTCTGAATGACTTGCAGAGAGAGGTGATCAATAGGTTATTGATAATAGGGGTCCTGAGCTCAGAAAAGTGAGCTGGAGATAAAGATTTGGACAAAAATTCTAGTTAAATCCATGTTTTAGTCTGTTCAGGATGCTATAACAAGAATACCATAAACTGGGTGGCTTAAACAACAGACATTTATTTCTCACCGTTCTGGAGGCTGGAAGTTCAAGGTCAAGGCTCCAGCAGATTTGGTGTCTGGTGAGGGCCCATTTTCTGGATCACAGTGAGCATCTTCTCACTGTGTCCTCACATGGTGGGAAGGATGAGAGAGCCCTCTGGGGTCTCTTTTATAAAGCACTGATCCCACTCATGAGGTCTCCACCCTCAAGGCCTAATCATCTTCCATTCGCTACCCGCTGAAACCATCATTTTGGCCCTTAGGTTTCAACATGAATTTCCGGGGGGGTCGGGGTGGGGACACAAACATGCAGGCCGTAGCGAACCGTAAAGTGAATGAGACTGACTGTTTTGCTAATGCTATAGAACATGAAGGAGACAAAGGGTGAAACCATGGGAAATACCAACTTTTAAGGATCTGGCATGAGGAGAGGGGAAAAGCAAAAGAGCCTGAGAAAGTGTTTGGAGAAGAGAACCCAGGAGAGAGGAGACAGATGTCCTGTTCTATTTCCACTGGCATCTTAAGACTTCCATGGTATCAGGCAGCATCTGTGCCAACAGTTTGGAAGCAGGTCATTTCTGGTGGCACTTGATCACCTTGCCAGCAGGTAGCACAGAAGGCCAAAAGGGTTCCAAAATCCTAATGTAAACCTTTTTTAAAAAATGGTTTTGGCTTGTCCTCTTCCTTCTCTTTCCCATGTCTCTGAATCAGTCTAGTTTTCTCTTTCTGCCTGATTTTCCCTTTCTTTCATACCTAGTCTCTCCTTCCCACTGCTTTCCCCGCCAATGGTCATTTCTTAGCTCTCAGAGGGCACTCAGAGATAGACTGCTGATCTCTGATCTAGTTCCTAGTATTGGAAAAACATTTAGTCACACAGGTCAGACTAACATTTATTTTACATGCAAAAAAATGTCTTTAAAGATAGTTTTCCATCAGTGGGCGTTTTTTGTTGTTGTTGTTCTCTTGTGGTTTTGCTTTTTAACATTAACAGCTCCAGACTCGCTAATTCACAATATTCGGATTTCTTTGCTCTGGGGTCTCCATGTAGTCATTAGTCTTTTTTTTTTTTTTTTTTTTTTTTTTTGCGGTACGCGGGCCTCTCACCGTTGTGGCCTCTCCCGTTGCGGAGCACAGGCTCCGGACGCACAGGCTCCGCGGCCATGGCTCACGGGCCCAGCCGCTTCGCGGCATGTGGGATCCTCCCGGACCGGGGCACGAACGCGTGTCCCCTGCATCGGCAGGTGGACTCTCAACCACTGCGCCACCAGGGAAGCCCTAGTCAATAGTCTTAAAGGCAGGGACGGTGTGTTTTGAGCTGCTGGTTGGAGTGTGGCCATCTAGGCGCCAGCCCCTGGCTGGGTCAGGGTTGGCTGTACCAAAACTCAGTCTCATTCTCTTCCTCCTCAACCTTTCTAGTCCCAGCAGCTGTCACCAACCTGAGGATCACAGAGAACGCCACCAGACACCTGTCCTTCAGCTGGACCCCTTCAGAGGGGGAGCTCAACTGGTACAACATCTTTCTGTACAACCCAGATCGAACTCTTCAGGAGCGAGCTCAAGTTGGCCCTCAAGTCCAGAGCTTCTCTTTCCAGAACTTGCTACAAGGTCGAATGTACAAAATGGTGATTGTGACTCACAGTGGGGAGCTGTCTAACGAGTCTTCCATATTCGGTAGAACAGGTAAGACCTGAACCCAAGCTGTAATGAATAGCAGGGAAATTGTCACAGTACTCCCTGGCTTTTCCTTGATTTGTCCTTAGTTTCCTGTTCTACCCAGGGTGTAGCTTTATATGAAATTTGTGACCTTTATATGAAATTTCTGACCCTAAATCAGACCCTTGATTATATATCAGAATTTTTTTTTTTTTTTTTTGCGGTACGCGGGCCTCTCACTGCTGTGGCCTCTCCCGTTGCGGAGCACAGGCTCCGGACGCGCGGGCTCAGCGGCCATGGCTCACGGGCCCAGCCGCTCCGCGGCATGTGGG
>NC_041219.1:6745859-6760161 GCF_002837175.3 Physeter macrocephalus | reverse complement strand
TCCGCGGCATGTGGGATCTTCCCGGACCGGGGCACGAACCTGTATCCCCTGCATCGGCAGGCGGACTCTCAACCACTGCGCCACCAGGGAGGCCCCCAGAATATTTTTTGCATTGGTTTTTGCTTTTTTTCCTCCACGTGCTTACCTCATAAAGTTTAGTGAAGAAAATGAATCTGGCTCCTCTACTTGCCAGCAAACTGCTAACATGAGGGTTATAACCCATCGACGCTCAATTCAAGCTGTGCCTTTCAGCTTTCTACAGGAAATAGATGGAGTGGAGAGCAGGTCCAAAGAAGGGCAGCTACAAATGGGGCCAACAAGCAAAGACTGCTGTGAGTCAGAACACAGCACTAGATGAAGTGAACACAAGAGTTCCAGGAAAATAAGAGAGAGAAACATCTCTGGGTTTTGCAAATACGAAACTGAATCTACTCTTTCTCCATAATTTGAGTCCATTATCTCATTTTTTCTATTCAATTTTTATTCTTTTTAAAAATATTTATTTATTTGACTGCGCTGGGTCTTAGTTGAGGCATGTGAATGCTTGAGTTGAAGCATGCATGTGGGATCTAGTCCCCTGACCAGGGATGGAACCCCGGCCCACTGTATTGGGAGCGCTGAGCCTTAGCCACTGGACCACCAGGGAAGTCCCCAATTTTTATTCTTAATTGACAGTTGTTTTTGAGTGCTCTTGTGTGCCAGGCACTGGGCTCACTGTTGCACTAGGAGAGTAGACAAGACTCACAAGGCCCCTGACCTCACAGGGCTCTACACTAGCAGCGAGGAGGAGGGGGTGGGATGGCAAATTTTAAAGGGTGATGATTTTGGAACCCCTTAAATCCTCTGAAGGAAATAAACATTATGTTGTCACACAGCGTGACTCGGCAGGACAAGACTTAGAGACCACTTTAGACAGAGAAGGCTTTTCAGCTGAGACCCGAAGGTGAGAGGAGCCATGGGTAGAGCTCATTTTAGTCACTCAACAGGAGTTCTCAGCTTGTCTTCTGAGGGAATGAAAAAGAGCAGCGGATAAGCCATGAGTGGAATTTCCTAGATGTTACCATCTTCAGGGCCATCTGCCCTTGGCACATCTTCCCTTATCAGCTCATTAATGTTTAAAATTCCTCCAGCAAGGGACAACAGTCTTCACTCTCCAAAGAATCATGAAGCTTACATACCGACAGGACAGGTGCCAGCCTGACTAATTTATACTACGGTAGAAATGACTGTTAACACTTCACTTCCCAAGTGAGGTTCCATCAGTATAGATTTTGGGGGAAGAAAGGGCTGAGAGAGAGAACTGAGAACCTAAGAGAGGATGGAGAGGAAGTAAAAAGGCCCAGAGAAGGATGTTATGGGATGGTGGCCCAAGTGAGATGGGCCAGACTGGAAGGGGCAGGAACATTTTATGAACAACTTTCAGGGCTTTTTATATCCTAAGTTATGAACTATTTGACCAGTCTCAGTCATTTCTGAAGATTTCACTTTATATGTTTTTCAGAGGACATGTAGCGAGCATATAGAAGTCACCACCTCTTGTGCTTTGTTTTATTTTAATTTGTGCCAGGTCTCTAGACCACATGCCCCTAGACTCAAGTGACCTGAAGTAGAAGCAAGATCTGGCTCTACAATAGGCACTACTCACCCGTACACCCAACATAGCTCATGTTTTCACCTGTGGGCCAAAATGCCTTTGTTTCTATCTGTCTTGTTTTTAGTAAAGGTTTTCCCTCTCTTAAGTCCCAGCCTCTGTGAGTAACCTCAAGGGATCCAATCGAAACATGACAGACAGTCTCTGGTTCAGCTGGAGCCCAGCCTCTGGGGACTTCGACTTTTATGAGCTGATTCTCTATAACCCCAATGGCACAAAGAAGGAAAACTGGAAAGACAAGGAACTGACGGAGTGGCGTTTCCATGGCCTCGTTCCAGGAAGGAAATACACGCTGTGTGTGATAACTCATAGTGGAGATCTCAGCAACAAAGTCACGGCGGAGAGCAGAACAGGTAAGAAGCCCAGCTGCCAGTGGCCAAGTGTTAGTGGGAAGTAGCTTCCACAGGCATGTTTTAATTACGGTCTTATTAATAAGAAATAAAATCGGTAATGATGTACCATGTGCTAGCCCCTGAACTTGGGAAGGCTCTGTGATAGAATGGGTAAAGGAGACAGACTTTGGGTGAAAAGATCTAGGTCCTTGGCTTAGCTCTGCCACTTACCTATGTGAAGCTGGGCAAGTCACCGAGCATCTCTAAGCCTCAGCTTTCTTATCTGTAAAATGGGGATAATCATATACATCATCATTGTGTTACTATGATCAGTGCTTTCTAAATTTTCTTATCTCTTGGGCACACACAGATAACATTGATATCTGTGTGCTACCCTGGAGTCAATGAACAAGGCTCTCTGCAATTGGATGTAACTGTCTGTGGACTCTAGCCTTCACATCCCCAAATCCAATGGAATAAATATCTTCTCATACTTATAATCCATTCAGGGCACACTCATGCTCCACAGCACCCTAGTAAAAAAGCTCTGGTTATAAAAATTAGATAAAATGTACATAAAACGCTTGAGGACAGTGTCTTACACGTAGTGAACACTGTAAAATGGAAGCTCTTATTATTATGTTATCATATTACCTCTTCCTATGAAGTACATTAAACGTATGTCTGATGTCGCTCAGCTCTCTTATTTATATATGTTATGGCATAGAAGTGATTACATGATTTTTTACTTTCTCATACATACAGCCCCAAGTCCTCCCAGTCTTATGTCATTTGCCGATGTTGCGAACACATCGTTGGCCATCACCTGGAAAGGGCCACCGGACTGGACAGACTACGATGACTTTGAGCTGCAGTGGTTCCCCAGAGATGCCGTCACAGTCTTCAACCCCTACAGCAACAGAAAATCAGAAGGACGCATCGTGTATGGTCTTCGTCCAGGGAGATCTTATCAATTCAGTGTCAAGACTGTCAGTGGTGATTCCTGGAAAACCTACAGCAAACCAATTTTTGGATCTGTGAGGACAAGTATGACATGTCTTGATTCTCAGATGAAGTGGGGAGGAAGTATGTGTTGAAACGTCTTATTCCAATGGGGCTTGGTTTAAATCCACATTTTTACCTGAAATTGGTTAGATTTGAATTCAGACAGAAGTTCTATATAGATTTGTTCATTTATTCAACTTGAACAACAAGAAATAATCTCTGCCTTCATGGAGCTTACAGTTGAGTGGGAGGTACTATCATTAAAAAGACATTTTGGGTGTGATGAAGGAAGTATTTGGCACTAGAGAAACACAGGGTAAAGGCATCTGAGCCAATAAAAGGGAGCTTCCTAGGAGAAGAAACATCCAAATATACGCTACCAAACGTAGGGTGGATAGCTAGGGGAAGCAGCCGCGTAGCACAGGGAGATCAGCTCGGTGCTTTGTGACCACCTAGAGGGGTGGGATAGGGAGGGAGGGAGACGCAAGAGGGAGGGGATATGGGGACATATGTATATGTATAACTGATTCACTTTGTTGTAAAGCAGAAACTAACACACCATTGTAAAGCAATTATACTCCAATAAAGATGTTAAAAAAAAACCCAAGGAAAGAGTAAGACTCACTGGGTGGAGATGCAGAAAGAAGTAAAGAATGTTCCAGGTAGAGAGAATAAAAGATTCCAAAACCAGGCAGGAGACAGGAATAGAAAGGAATTTAGTTGGCCAGAGGATAAAAGGTGAGGATTAGGAGAATCAGGTCATAAAATGTCTTGTGAGCCATGGTGATGATTTTGAACCTCAGTCCATTGGAGCCACTGAAGGATTTTCAGCTGAGATATAATCAAATTTGCATTTTAGAAAGTCACTATGGGGGTGGAACAGAGAACAGATTGAAAGGGGCAAACTAGAAACAGAGGGACTGGTTAGGACATATTGCTGTAAATTCTAAAGATGAAAATACTTCAACAATAAAGTACATATCGGTTTCTTCCCCAAGGCATTTTGAGATAAATACCACAGACCTCAAAGAAACAGAAGTTTTTGGTATAAGAACCCCAATCCAAATATTTATTTTTCAATAATACCCAGTAAATGTAGTTTCTGAGATCAGATCAGATAGTTATTGGTTATTGATAAAATACAACGCTGAAAATTAGAAATTTAAGCCAGTAGCTGTTTTGTTAATTCAACAAACATTAATGCTACAAAAATTATAACTCTTTGGATATTGTACCCAAAGAGCAGTCTGGGATCAGATAGGTGTGTGTCAAGAGAAATATGTGAAAAAGAACTAAGAATTTTAGTTTATAGCAAGATCAAGAGGGGTTTGCAGTGGCATATTGTGGGCTGTGTAATTGAATCACAGGTGTTAGAATCTGAGAGCTCAGTTGAGGTTGGGCTGGTCAGATCACATCTGGAATATTGTATTCGGTCCTGGATGCTAGAATTTAAGAGAGGCATTTACCAAATGGGGCCTGCCCAAGAGGAAAGCAACCGGCACCAAGAGGGACTCGATGCTGAGTTTTACGGGGAATGGCGGAATGAACGTTGAGGGTTGCATTAGTTCAGATTGGGTTTGGCTGTGGGTAACAGAAAACACAAGATAACAGAGGATTAAACAAAACAGAAGTTGAGAATTCTCATATAAAATCATTCCAGTGCCCCATTTCTCACAAACACACTCCAGCCATGCTGAACAGCTTGCATTGCTCCACCAGCCACCTTCCTACTCCTGCCAGCCCCACCCTTGTGCCCGGGTTCGTGATTTTCTCTGCCTAAAATGCCCCTCTCCCAATATCTTGGCGAGGTGTCATCTCTGCCAGAAAGGCTTTGCCAACTCCTGCCCACCGCTAACGCCAGAAGCAGAAAGTTGTCTGTCACTTCGCACAGCATCCTCTTCCCCATTTCTTCTGGTACCTTCTCCTTTCTACTTTGTATTATGACTGGTTTGGACTCATCTCCCTTCCTGGAGGTTAAGGCTAATGTCTTATTCACTTCTGTACTGTTCACAGTCTCTAGAAGGGCACATCGCACATAGTAGGTACTCGTTTCTTAGTGAATGGAGATGTAACCTGAGTCTTGGAAAACAGGCAGGATTTAGAGGTGAAAAGGAGGAGAGAGAAGGACCTGAGGGAAGAGATCAAAGCAAATTTCCATATTATACTTTGTGTAAATTATCAGAATTATGGATTAGGCAGGATGTTTTCAAAGAATTTCTCCAAAGCTGAAAGAGGAGGTGTCTTTGGGTCTCAGCTGTGACTTGGTTTGAAGGGAGCTCAAAAGATTAACAAGCAGTTAATGTTTGAAAAGACACAATTATTGTCTGCCTCGAAGGCCAATTCTTCCTCTATCCTGAAAAATCCTCGGCTTGATTTTTTTTCCTAAATCATCCTCATCTAACCTGCTGTGACTTAGCTTACATTTATAGACCTTGATATGAAACAGGAATTCACTCAGTAGCACACAGATGCTGTTTGCTGAGGACAAGGACTCCTGTAACAAAGCACATGTCAGGGGAAGGTGGGTCGTGCTCCGAATCAGAGCAACAGGTGCTGCGCCGGGAGGGCCAAGTAGGTCTACACACAGTTCCCAGAAGAGCATATATAACGGGGTAGCCTACACAGTTTGGTTGTTAACTGGCACAGTCACGTGACTGCTTTTCTTTCAGACTCATGGTTGTGTCACTCACAGGAACAAATAAAATCAGCTGCCATTCAAGTCCCTACTGAGTCAGGCACTCTGTCAGGCAGAAGAAAGTGAATGACCATAGCACAGGGGGATGAAACAGGGGGATGGAAGAGTCTGGCATATGTGGGGAATCACAGCAGTTCAGTCCCTGGAGCATGGCGTGTAAGCAGGGAGGGGCAGGCAAAAAATGGAAGACGGACAGAAGCCAGATCCAGAAGGTAAAAACGTCAGCCGTGCCATTTCTTACTTTCCTCATTTTAAGAACTAACATTTATTGAGCAGTTAGCACGCCAGCCACTGTGCTGGGTGGCTGTGCATGTTTCAGCTCATTGAGTCATTACGGTAACCATACCATAGGTATTCTTAATTTCCCCACTTTACAGATAGGGCACAGATATGTTAAGTCACTTGCCCACGAGTGCGTCACTGGCAAATAGAACTTGAATTCAGGCAGATCAAGCTGCACCTCTCGGCTACTCTGCCCCACCTTCTGTCTGACTTCTTCCGCTTGATTTCAGTGTCCACGTGTACATTTGTGTTTCCAGTCACAATGGCACCTGGTGATTTTTCTAAAGGGACAGAATTTTAATGTTAATTTTAGTGTTTCTCAAAGCAGGGTCTCATAGGCAGAAATCCCCTTGGAGATCTATGAAAGGCAATTCACACGAAGATTGAGAATTATTTATTTAGCTCTCTGAGCTAGTTGGAGCCAAAGGAGCTAAAAGGATGTCTCCCAGAGTTGTGAAAAGTGTCTCTTCCTGTCCCCTTTAGAGCCAGACAAGATACAGAATCTGCATTGCCGTCCTCAGAACTCCACGGCCATTGCCTGTTCTTGGATCCCTCCCGATTCTGACTTTGATGGGTACAGCATTGAGTGCCGGAAAATGGACACTCAAGAAGTTGAGTTCTCCAGAAAGTTGGAGAAAGAAAAATCTCTGCTTAACATCATGATGTTAGTGCCCCATAAAAGATACCTGGTGTCCATCAAGGTGCAGTCAGCCGGCATGAGCAGTGAGGTGGTCGAAGACAGCACCATCACCATGATAGACCGTAAGTGTCCCTGGGGGCGTACACAGGGCGTGTGCCTTTCTCCATGGTATCCACCACCCCTGTTCACGTGCATACGGCTCACCCACATTAGTGTGTCTTGTTGTCACTTGAAGAGGACCTAAAAGGCTCTGGGAAGTAGAAACATTTCTCTGTGTAACGCAGCCTGGCAGCAAACAAGTCAAATGATCTTAAAGAACCTGAATGAGTTAGTATTTAAATACATCTCTTTGCCTGACAGTTAGAGCCATAATGGAGCTTTTAAGCAGTTTGATGCTACAACTTCAGGAAATCCTGCTGAGGAGCTGCCTCTTTCATTATGTTTAATGTGCTACTGGCAAATCACTTCCTCTGCCTGCTTCCCCTCAGGAGAGGAGGAGGTTTTCTTGATTTCAAGCATTACACCATTACACACACACACACACACACACACACACACACACACACAGAGTCTGATGTAGGTGAGTAGAGATCTTCATTTCACTGATATTTTATATGTAAAAGCATAGTTGTGACCCTTCTTGGTTCCCTCCCCACCCTTCTTCCAGGCCCTCCTCCTCCACCTCCACATATTCGGGTGAATAAAAAGGATGTGCTAATTAGCAAATCTTCCATCAACTTTACTTTCAACTGCAGCTGGTTCAGCGACACCAATGGAGCTGTGAAATACTTCACAGTGGTGGTGAGAGAGGCTGACGGTAAGTGATCACGAATTAACTCTGCTGTAAGACACAGGATTACTTTCCCAAAAGTCACTGTGGGAGCTCCTTTTGTGACAAGTTTTTAAAGGAAGAAAACTTAATTTTTACGTCATTTCACTTTCTCTCTGCTGGATGCAGGGAGATGTAACAAAAAACTGCTCAAAGGTTCTTTCAGCAATAAAGCCTGTTATCTGCTGGGTTTAATTATTAAATGGGTGAGTAATATTAACAGCAACTACATCAGTAATAACAATAACCATCATTTCTTGAGCCCGTGCTATGCGCCAGGCACTGTTGGAAGTGCATTGCATGTATTGACTCATTCAGTCTTCTTTGCTACTTATTCAGTCCCGTTCAGCTCCCTTGTTCTGCCATTAAGCAGCTATATGCTTCATCTGCCTTCCCCCCTTCCTGTCTCAATACCTGCACCAATCATACACTCCCAAACCACCCACCAATTCACAAAAATATTCAAAAGCTTAAAAGAGGGAAAAAAATGATCATGAAGAGCATTCCTCCTTTCTCTACTGAATTTTCAATAATATGTTTCATTATCTAGTCCACTAAATTATTCAGTGTTACCCAATTCTTATGGATCAGGCAAATACTAGGTAATTCTTATAATAACATTCCATACAACCACCAAGTATGATCTTTAGAGCTTATTATGTCAGCATTTATCAAATCATCTGCAGGAGTGCTGTATCTGGGGGCACACATGTCCATTTGTGTATTTGCCACTGAGGTCTTGTGTGTTATTTCTCCAAAAGAGATGTTTGTGTCTGGAATGACATTAATATATTCTACATGTCTTATATTTTTCAAAATTGTTTAAGGTGCTGCACTGGAGTTTCTTAAGCATCCCAGACTATTTTAACCCATTGTGGGCAATGCGAAGCTTTAAACCTGCCATGATGAATGTTGGAGCTAAACAGTATTTCATTCTCACTGTGTATTTTTACATTTTATTTAATTGTACTAGAGCTGGTTATGCATAATTAATTCAATAATTTCAAGGGTCAATGTTGCATTCCAAGTTTCCTCACACATCCTAATTGGAGATAAATAGGTGAACTGTGGAGAGACTTTAAATTTAATTAGGCTGCACTGAAGACAGTGTTTTCCTACCTGAATATAAGGCAGTAGCTGAAAAAAAGTAATACCCCAGAATTCAGCCTCGTGCGCTCCAGCCAGGTGGGTTTCAATTATTGATGTCCATGGAGATGGGCTATGCTCCCCCTGGTGATCTAAGATAACAAGCCATCTCACATAAGTGTCATTTATAGCATATATACCCTTCCTAAAGGCAACCTTCCTTTTAACTACTGCCAACAGAATGCTATTTCCAAGATCCATTCATTATTGAGCAAATTTTATTAAACAATAAAAGTTTAATAAATTGAGTCCAGGATACAAAGAAGCCCCACAGTACCACTCCTTAAAGTTCACTGTAAATGGTATCCAATCTCTATAATATTTTTCTTCCTAATTATGCTTTCCTCCAGCCAACATCAAAACGAGTTTGCAGTGCCAAAACACACAGCAGGCTGGGTGGACAGGGGAAGAGTTCTGGGAAGTGTTCTGCATGAGGGACCAAATTCAAGCCAGGATTAAGCTGTACTCAAGATAACAGAGCAGGACACGGAGCACTTATCAGCCTGGGCACGGCACGAGGAGCGTGCCTATGAGGCGACTGCTCTGGCCTCAGACCCGATTCCTCTTATCTTTTCCCCATTTCCCAGGTCATAGGGATCTCCTTATTCGCTCAGCTACAATGGTTATTGGCAAGGTAGAGACCTTTTTGAGTGGCTTGACTCTCACAATGGGGAGTGTCCAACTTTCTGGAGTTACGGGACACGTTATCATTTGATGCATGAGCCACCCTCTCATTCACACATATTTTATTTCCTAGAAAAATGATAGTGTGTGTGTGTGTGTGTGTGTGGGTGTGTGTGTGTGTGTGTCCGTGTGTCGGTGTAGCACAATGGGGAGTGTCCAACTTTCTGGAGTTACGGGACACGTTATCATTTGATGCATGAGCCACCCTCTCATTCACACATATTTTATTTCCTAGAAAAATGATAGTGTGTGTGTGTGTGTGTGTGTGTGTGTGTGTCCGTGTGTCGGTGTAGATGAATATGCATATATAAAATTTTGTATATGCACTATTTATTTTTAATTTTTACTTATTTTAGTAAAAGTGAATTAAATTAATTTCATTGGGAGAATTTCATAGCATCCTTTGAGATCACAGATTCTGCACTCCAGGGATGACTAGAGATAGTGGGTGAGGAGGTAACCTCAGAAACCTAGTTAGAAATCACTGAAGTCACAAGAAAGTCAGTGCTTCACTGTGGGTTTTCTCCCTCCAGGCAGTGATGAGCTGAAGCCAGAACAACAGCACCCTCTGCCCTCCTACCTGGAATACAGGCACAATGCCTCCATTCGGGTGTATCAGACTGATTATTTTGCCAGCAAATGTGCGGAAAGTCCTGACAGCAACTCTAAGAGTTTTAACATTAAGCTTGGTGCAGAGATGGAGAGCCTGGGTGGAAAATGTGATCCCAATCAGCAAAAATTTTGTGACGGACCGCTGAAGCCGCGCACGGCCTACAGGTTAGATGTATTACCGTCATTTTGCTAGAAGGGACGTGCTCCATCACTGGGCGCTCAGCTCTCTGGACCTCTGATGCACACGAGCTCCTGTAGATTAATAACCTGCGTTACAAGAGTGCTCTACATTCTACTAGGTAATTTATAAAAGTTGTGTTCCTGCCTGCATTCACAGGTAATGTGTAAAGAAGGCCTTCGCATTGTGCAAAAGCTCCAATTCATTATGTGAAGAACTGAAGGTTCTTAATAGATTGTCCTTTCTCCTAAAACTTCTCTAGTATGAATCAGACAGTTTACTTACCATGTTAACAATTGTGAAAATGTCCAAATAGAAAGATTGAGTTCAGGGAGACTCAAGAAATATGAGGTTTTATCTTCCACTTTTAGTGAGGACTGGAATTTACCTTCTAAGACGTAACAAGATGAAAGTACTCTTTGGTCCAGATAGAACCCTGGGAGGGAAAGGCCCCTGAATGAGTGGAAGCACCCTCTCCTCCCAGTAAGATGGCAGATGAAAAGGAGCAGCTATTTGGTTTGGCCCCAGGGAGCTCTACTACAGCCAACAGGCCCTTCCATCTGTAGGAATTGTCTGTGCCCTTCATCTACACAATGCTCCCCGAAAGCAGGTATAAGTATACACAGCCCCCCAAACCAGGATCCCCAAGAGATAGAGAACCTAGGCTGCCATCTTGGATATAAGGCCACAGGCATCCAAGATTAATACTTCTGCAGAGGATGTGCCTTCTCTGTTGGGTGTTGGCAGAGCTGATATCCAGCCAGTATGGCAGTCAGTCGGGTTCTCTATGAGCCAGTGTCCATTCTGGTTGGTCAGTGTCCAGGTCTTATTAACTCTTGCATATTTTGAGTATCACCCCTGAATTTCAGCAGAAACTTTTCTGCCAGCTCCAAAAGGAGACAGTGACACGGCATCATGTCATTCTTAGCCCCTCCCTTGCATCAACAAAGGCAGGCCAACAGTTTCCCTAAAACAGTAGACTCACTTTGAGCAGAAACTCTGTATAGCTACCTCTGCCCAGGACTCACCACAAAAGCGCTATTGCCACACAGCCAAGGTTGGCACCTCCGAAGTAAACACACACAAACTTATTAGTGATGTTTGCTTGAGGAAAAGGCCATATGAGCCTACCTGAAGGAGATGAGAGCTCAGACAAAGCAAAGGAGAAATATAAAAGAGATCAGAACGCCGGGATCCTTTAGTTCCTATTAGAATCAAGAGATGCCTCAGCTCCTTGGTCACTTGGGCTCCAGGAAATTTGAGGAAAAGTCCCCTAAGGGCTATTTTCTCTTTGTGGGTTGGAAAGTTGAGGCTGTTTTTGTTTGTTTCCTTGTTTGCTTTTGGAAATAGAAGGAGAGAAGATGACTCATTACTACGTTTAAGAAAGAGAACAAGAAGCTAGAGAGAGTTCATGTGTGGACCAGGCCCCCAGTCTCCCAGCACACTCCTTCCTGTCCATAACAGCAGCCAAGGTCCTAGAAAGAGGCCCTGCATTCGAGTTCCAGCACTGCCACTTTTCAGCTGTGTAACCTTGTAAATGGCATTTCAGTTCTCTGATTCTCACTTTCCTCATCTGCAAAACATCACAGGACTGTCCTGAGGAGTCATGTAGATGACAGATCAAACCTAGCCATGTCCCTTCTAGATTAAGGTCTTTCAGTGGTTCCCATTCATTTCCAGGAGCAAGTGAAGATTCCAGAGCAGGGCACACAAAGCCCCCGCCTCCTCCCTCCAGCCTGCCCCGTCAGCTTTGTCTCCCACCATTTGCCCCAAGTACACTCTGCCCTTTTGCTTTGCCCTATTCCTCTGAGTTCCCTTAAATCTGACATGGCTCTCTTAGACCCCTGAGCCTTTGCACATTCTTTTCACTCTATGTGGGATGCCCTCCACTCTCCAGTCTGACTGGTGAATTGCTTCATACACTTTAAAAGCCAGCTCAATCTGCAACTAGCCCGCGCCACCCCGTTAACCCACAGCTGGGCAGTTGGGCCCTCAGCTACATTTCCACAGCACCCAGTCTCTACACCCCTCTAATCCTCCAGTTAGCAGTGGTTTTTAGCCCTTTGTTTAATAGCCTACCCTCTTCACTAGGCTTCAAGAGCTCACAGTCCAATAGGGGAGACAGACATGATATCGGTCACAAAACAATATGGCAAGTACCGGGCACAAAAGAGACGCCATTAAATGTTTATGAACAAATAAGAATGAACCAAGATGCTCTATGAAGAGTTACACATTCTTATTATAGCTTAATCACCTCCTGCCGTACTAATTTGTTTTCTAGGACACAGCTTTCCTCTATGTCTCCACATTTCGTTCACTCCTGTGAACAGTATGCCAGGCAGATAATGCTTGATACGAACACAGAGAACCGCATGCTAAGTGACCCTCCGTGTGGTAGCTGCTGAACCCAGGCTCTGTGCAGGCAGAATTCTGCCTGTCTCACAACGATAATCACCATGGTGACCCTCAATGCTCTCAGGCATCTTTTTTTTTCAGAGAGAATAGGTAGACAGGAAGGAACATGGAAAAAGAAAAATTAGGATTGAAAAGAAATGAGAAATGCTAGGTTTAGCTGATATGCAAGTTTATTATGTCAACGAATGTATAATGTGTTTCCGTTCATTGTTGGGTTCCTACTATCCGGGTATATAATTAGCGTTGTTCCATATAGGAAGAGAACGGGCGGATCATGATGGGTGAGAAGCAGTTTGGAGGTTGGGAAAGTGCTGATCTGGTTTTGTTTCTATTCTAAATAGAAGAGCAATGTGACCACGATCGGGTATCAGCTTCTCTTGACCTCATTTTCCTCAAATGAAGGAAATTGAACCACATGATCTGTAACTTTGTGCTATAGAATTCTGATTCTGGACACATTTAAAGTTGAAAAACTTACTATCAGATATCAGTTCATTAAAATAATCTTATATACATATACAGAAGACATGTCTGTAAAATACGGGCAGAAATGTTGAAGGACATAAGAGGGGTATAGGTAAATAAATGCTATGAAGTTTCAAAAGGCTTCTTGAAGGAGGTATCATTTTGGCTGGGCGCTGAAAAGTAGGGAAGAATTTGAAACTATGGAGATAGAGGCAAGAGGAGATTCAAGGTGCAGGGAACAGTCACAGTGCAGAGGCAGAAATATACAGATTGTTTAGAGAAGAGCAAATACTGCCATTTGAAAGTGGGGGTCATGTAGAGGGGTAGTGGAGAAGACAAAAGCAGGAAGATAGGATGGGACAGGATTCTGAATAGGTGCTAATTGCTGGGCTAGGAAATGTGGTTGTGGTGTCCATTACTGGAAGGGTTTAAGGGCAGAGTTCCTGTGGACCTGCTAGTTTTAAGCCAAGTCTACAGTAAGTCATTATCTCCTTCCAGGGTTCCTAAAGGCCCTTATTCATCTGGATCCATTTTGTACTTTGCATTTGCACCTGTGAATCCCAGAGCAGAACCTGTCAAGGTTGTTATACCCAATGCTTTTATTTTCACAGATGAGAAAACTGAGGCATCAAGAACTTTGGGAACTATTCACCTAATCAGTGACAGTGAGAGCTAGACCTCAAACCCTATGCTTCCTAGCCCAGGGCCTTTTTGCCACCCCTCCAACAGAAGTCACCGCTGTTAAACCAAAATTAAGCCAAGAGGAAATAAGAGAAAGAGATTTGGACTATGAGTCAGAAAGTACTGAGTTTGGTTTTCTTTTACCAGCTTTCTTTATGATCTTGAGTGAGAAATGGAATCTCCCCAAGCTTCAGGTTCCAAATCTCTGAAATAATATCATAACCTTCTTATATTGGAGAGATTGGAGATGGTCAAATAGAACCATATTTATAAAAGTTCTTCACACTTACAAATCACTATACGAATAAAAGAAACTTTTTTTTAACATCTTTATTGGCGTATAATTCCTTTACAATGGTGTGTTAGATTCTGCTGCATAACAAAGTGAATCAGCTATACATATACATACATTCCCATATCTCCTCCCTCTTGCATCTCTCTCCCACCCTCCCTATCCCACCCCTCTAGGTGGACACAAAGCTCCGAGCTGATCTCCCTGTGCTATGCGGCTGCTTCCCACTAACTGTTTTACATTTGATAGTGTATATATGTCCATTTCACTCTCTCACTTTGTCCCAGCTTACCCTTCCCTCTCCCTGTGTCCTCAAGTCCATTCTCTGTGTCTGCATCTTTATTCCTGTCCTGGCCCTAGGTTCTTCAGAACCTTTTTTTTTTTTTTTTTTT
>NC_041219.1:6744462-6745684 GCF_002837175.3 Physeter macrocephalus | reverse complement strand
GGATTGCTGGGTCATATGGTAGTTCTATTTTTAGTTTTTTAAGGAATCTCCATACTGTTCTCCATAGTGGCTGTATCAATTTACATTGCCACCAACAGTGCAAGAGGGTTCCCTTTTCTCCACACCCTCTCCAGCATTTACTGTTTGTAGGTTTTTTGATGGTGGGCATTCTGACTGGTGTGAGGAGATACCTCACTGTAGTATCTTTTTTTTTTTTAATTTATTAAATTTATTTTAATTTTTGTGGCTTCGTTGGGTCTTCATTGCTGCGTGCGGGCTTTCTCTAGTTGCAGCAAGCAGGGGCTACTCTTCGTTGCGGTGCGTGGGCTTCTCATTGCAGTGGCTTCTCTTGTTGCGGAGCATGGGCTCCAGGTGCATGGGTTTCAGTAGTTGTGGGTCGTGGGCTCTAGAGTGCAGGCTCAGCAGCTGTGGCACACGGGATTAGTTGCTCCGCGGCATGTGGGATCCTCCCAGACCAGGGCTCGAACCCGTGTCCCCTGAGCATCCTTTCATGTGTTTGCTGGCAATCTGTATATCTTCTCTGGAGAAATGTCTATTTAGGTCTTCTGCCCATTTTTGGATTGGGTTGTTTGTTTTTTTGATATTGAGCTGCATGAGCTGCTTGTATATTTTGGAGATTAATCCTTTGACAGTTCCTTCGTTTGCAAATATTTTCTCCCATTCTGAGGGTTGTAAAAGAAACTCTTTTCATGGGAGAGACTCCTTTCAATGTCCAAAGGTATAATACATTAGCAACACACACCAACTCCTCCCCTCCCACTTAATGTGTGTTGACTGCTTGTTACCCTTTGGGGACATTGCACAATACCTCCATCAACAGTCTGTTATTCCTGGAAGTACAACTTTTGACTTGGAAGGTTTCTTTTAGAGATGGAAATTATAGATGTGGTTGATCAGTATCAGCTTGAAGATGTTGAGGAGATTATACCTGGACCTGGGCATGAGTGAGCAGGAGAGGGCAAAAGGTCAGAACAATTTGTCCTGGCTGGTACTAATGTTGGTACTACTTCAGCATTATTACAGGATGTGCCCAGATACTTTTGGGTTGAGCAAATCTAGATTTTTTTTTTTAAGGAAAACAGAGACGGGCTTCCCTGGTGGCGCAGTGGTTGAGTCCGCCTGCCGATGCAGGGGACACGGGTTCGTGCCCCGGTCCGGGAAGATCCCACATGCCGCGGAGCGGCTGGGCCCGTGAGCCATG
>NC_041219.1:6738851-6744432 GCF_002837175.3 Physeter macrocephalus | reverse complement strand
GCCTGCGTGTCCGGAGCCTGTGCTCCGCAACGGGAGAGGCCACAACAGTGAGAGGCCCGCGTACAGCAAAAAAAAAAAAAAAAAAAAAGAGTCGTCCATTACTTTTCCTACGATTTAAATTAACCCTAGAAAAAGTTTTCCCATATAAACTGATCCTCATACTCACAGTAAACCTATAGTCTGGGAATCTTAAGGATAGAACGGACTGAAGAGGTCACCCAAGCCAATCTATAACTTAGTGCAGGGCTGCTGTCCTACAGATTCCCTGAGAGCTGGTTCTCCAGTCTCTGCTTAAACACCCTCAATGACTGGAAGCTCACTACCTAGGAGGCAGCTCATACTCTAGATGTTAGAAAGTGATTTTTTGTTCCCATATCGCCCTATGACTTCAGCCTACTAAGCTTAGTTTTACATTCAAGAATGTAAACCTCGAGATGATAGGGACTTATTCTTTGCAGTATATCCAGCTCCTGGACAGGTACTGGCAAACAGTAGGGGCTCAACAAATATTTGATGAATAAATGAATGAATGCATGAATGCACGAACCCAGGGCTATCTGATTTCATAATTCATACCCTACCCTACATACATATTGACCAGGTGACCACCCTGTTTCTCCTTGACCCTACTGTGGTGAGTCACTAATTTGTACTTAAATAAATCGGTTTTCTTTTCAGAATCAGCATTCGGGCTTTTACCCAGCTATTTGATGAGGACCTGAAGGAATTCACAAAGCCACTCTATTCAGACACATTTTTCTCTTTGCCCATCACCACTGAGTCAGGTAAGGCTAACCTTTCCATCGACTTTACATAGTCTGACAAACACCATGTCACCTACAAGAGCCTCTAGTGGGGAGATCTGGGGACTTGGCTGATGGTGGTAAGGGAAACATTTATTTTTGCTTGGATTTTAATCTTTATATGATCATGGATTGAAGTGGATTAGAGGAATTTCACAACTTCTGTAGCAGAATGGACTGAAAGGGGATTAATCATGTAAAGAAGGTAGAAAGAAATACCAGATTTTTTTCATATTAAAAATGAATTTTTTTAAAAAACAGTGGATGAAAAACATTCAAAGCACGAGCTTGCACAGGCCAAAACAGAAGTAGGTACAAAAGGCTTTCAAGTCGTTAGTGGGAATGTGTATATGAAATATATACATAGAAATGCATAGAAAAAAAAGACTAGAAGGAAAAAACACCAAAGTATTCATGATGAATATCTCAAAGTAGTGGGATTACAGGTGACTTTTTTCCTTTTCTTTATTATACATTGCTTTTACATGATAAAAAATGTTAACTTGGCTTTACATAAATTTATGTTAGAGGGAAAGCCTGAGTAATAATAGTAGCTAATTTTACTTTTCATCCTGTGGAGCAGCAGTTTTAAGCATTGTGCTTAGAATATACCTGATCCTCACTGCAACCTTTAGAGGTAGATCCTATTATCATCCCCATTTTAAAGGTGAGGATTTGAGATACCAAGAGTTTATGTAACTTGCCCAAGATAGCAGAGCTGCACTTCTGGCACTTTCTGCCTGACCTCTTAACTTCTGCACTGCTCGGATTCAGAATATGTCCAACATGCTGAGAAATAGCTTTATTTTTTAGCACATTGTTCTTTGATACCATTATCTGCCCAGCCTTTCCCTGTACCCAGCCTTCCACAATGCTTGGTCTCAGGAAGTTCTTCTTTATAGCTAAAACAGTCTCTCATGCTGTATGACAAAAGATGACTCAGCCTCACAAACACTCCCATCTATTTATGCCAAATATAGGGATAATCTCCCACTTTTCAAACCAAAAAGGGATCAGAACACAGGAGGATTTAGATTTGTTTGCTTATAATTTAATGTTAAGTAAGGGATTTGTAAACACAATTCTTCCCTATTTAAATTATTTTTATACAACAAAAATTGTATGTAGTCCAATAAAGGAAGATAGTAAACATATATCCAAAAAAGAATATTAACCACAGTAAAAGAAAGATGTCTGTGTTGATTTGGTAAGTCTTGAAAAGCACATTGAATAAACAAATCCAAGGGCTTAAAATACAACTTCAAAAATGGACTACTCCACAGACCTAAATGTAAGAGCTAAAATGATCAAACTTTTAAAAGAAAACATAGGAGTAAATCTTTGTGACCTTGAGTTAGGAAATGGTTTCTTAGCTATGATACCAAAAGCACAAGCAACAACAACATCAAACTAGATAAATGGGACTTTTTAATTAAAATTTAAAACTCTTGTGCTTCAAAGGACACCATAAAGAAAGTGAAAAGACAACCCACAGAATGGGAGAAACTATTTGCAAATCATATATCTGATAAAGGTCAAGTATCCAGAATATACAGAACACTTACAACTCAATAATAAAAAGACAGATAACACAATTTAAAAATGGGTAAAGGATGTGAATAGACATTTCGCCAAAGACAATACAGAAATGTCCGATAAGCACATGGAAAGATGCTCAACATCATTAGACATTAGGGAAATGCAAATCATAACCACAATAAAATACTACTTCGCACCCACTAGAATGGCTATCATCAAAAAGACAGTAACAAGTGTTAGTAAGGATATGGAGAAATCTGAACCCTTATACATTGCTTGTAGAATGTATCAATAAAATGGTGTAACTTCTTTGGAAAACAGTTTTGCAATTTCTCAAAATATTAAACCTAGAGTTACCCTCTAACCCAGCAATTCCACTCCTAAGTGTATACTCAAGAGAAATGAAAATTAAAACTTGTATATGGAGATTCATAGCAGCTTTATTCATAATAACCAAAAAAACAGAAATAACCCAAATGTCCATAAATGGCTGAATGGATAAACAAAATGTGATATATCCACACAGTGGAATATTATTCAGCATAAAAAGGAATGAAATACTGATACATGCCAAAACATGGATGAACCTTGAAAACATGCTAAGTGAAAGAAGCCAATCACAAACAAAGCACATATTTATTACTCAATTTATTGTCCAGAATAGGCAAATCTATGAAGACAAAGTAGATTAGTGGTTGCCAGGGTCTAGGGAGAGGGAATGAAGAATGACTGCTAAGGGGCTTTGAGAATTCTTTTCGGGGGGTGATGAAAATGTTATAAAATTGAATGTAAAATAATTGATTGAATTGTTTAAATTGGTGAATAGTATGGCATGTGAATTATATTTCAATAAACCGCTTTTAAAATGGGCTACCTGTTCATAAACTCCCAGTGGCAGTATCGAACCAGATAATAAAAATGGAATTTCATTAAAATAATTCTGAGCAATTCACTGGATTTGCCAATGTCCCAGATGCTGTAAAACACGTTTCATAGAAGTGAAATAGCATATTTACCTTGGTGGCAAACTGCTGGCCTTTATCTCAAGTGCCCCAAAGCTTTACATACAAGTATAGATGAAGTCCCAAATTCCTTTATAAGCTGAACACCATTGACTTCAAAAGTATAATGACCAACCTGCTGTTACATGGTAGTAGCTAGTGTTTCATCTGTTCAGCTGCATATTGCTTATCCTTTAGATAGTAAATGCCTTAATGTGGGCATCGTTTGAATCCTTCTGTAATAACATTCCTAGGGAGATAGGGTTCCCATAGCTATCTTACTGGTTCTTTAACACTAATTTTCCCACCTCGGTTTGTTGTTGCCCTCTGGATTATTGTAGAGCCTTTGTTTGGAGTTATTGAAGGTGTGAGTGCTGGTCTGTTCTTAATTGGCATGCTGGTAGCTGTTGTTGCCTTATTAATCTGCAGACAGAAAGCCAGGTGAGTACAAAGATCCCTTTGGCAATTGGGTCCACAATTTTAAAGATGCAACTGAAAATGCTCTTTAGCCTGAAAAGTAAGGAGGGAAAATCATGTAACTTCTCCAGGTTAAATCACCTTTGTTTCTTCAGAAAAACAAGCATCAAACCCTAAAACCATGACTTTTTTCAGCCTCTCTGCATACCACTGCTGAGTCTTGCCCTCACCAAGTGACTGAGGGGCCATCTGTAGCCTCATTTGGATGTGAAATAGCTCCTCTGGCACAGGAAAAAAAAATCGTGTGTGTGGTTCAGTTACCTCACGAAGACAGAGATGTCTGCAAATTGTGTGCCCGAATACTTTTCTGAAATATGCTGAAAAGTATGGTTGACATCTCCATTTTGTGGCTCATATCTGCCATGCTAACTTAAGAAGGGACCGAAAAGAACTAAACAGCATGTGGCCCCAATGCCATGCCCTCTTCTCTCAGGGAATTTCTTTTCTTTGGCATGTCCTCTCTCTTGCAGTCGTGTCTTGCCTCTAAGGTTGACTCTGTGTGTGTGTGTGTGTGTGTGTTTATAGAAAGCTTTATTGAGAGTGTGGGAAGTGATTATGACCTGAATGCCATGCCCTCTTCTCTCAGGGTATTTCTTTTCTTTGGCATGTCCTCTCTCTTGCAGTCGTGTCTTGCCTCTAAGGTTGACTCTGTGTGTGTGTGTGTGTGTGTTTATAGAAAGCTTTATTGAGAGTGTGGGAAGTGATTATGACCTGTAGCCAAAAACCAGAAGACAAATCTTCCAGCTATTGCAGGATGGTTTCTGAGTGGGAAAAATCTATTTCTTCTTTATGTTCTTCCTCACTTTTCCCTCCCTCAAAGGGATGTTGGCTGAGTGTAAAATATACATGTACTGAAAAATCCATATTTGCACAAACATGCACAGCCTTACCATAAATGGAGAAATTTGTTTAAATTATTTCATAATCAGAATATAAGTCCTCTCCCTTGTGTTTCAGCCATGGTCGAGAAAGGCCCTCTGCCCGCTTGAGCATTCGTAGGGATCGACCACTGTCTGTCCACTTGAACCTGGGCCAAAAAGGGTGAGCACGTTTTCCTTCACTTCATTTATTGAAAGATGAGTTGACTGTATGACATGAGATTTGCTAATGAGATCTTTCTCCTTTTGGCTTTTCTTCACAGGAACCGGAAGACTTCTTGGTAAGAGAGAGAACTCATTAGTTACTGTATTATCTGCTTTTGAAAGGTAACTGGGGCTGGGTATGGCATTTTCCCTGTTCTTCAGTAATTTTCTTTTCTTTCTATTATATTTTTAACTATAGCCCAATAAAAGTAAATCAGTTTGAAGGACACTTCATGAAGCTGCAGGCCGACTCCAACTACCTTCTATCCAAGGAATACGAGGTACCACTCAGAGGCAATGATGCTTTAGCACCCCTGGTCCTTAGCAGAATTTCCCTCCAAGCCTTCACTGTGGAATCACAGGCTGATTGGGCTCAGGAGTTAGGATGGCACTTAGGGTCTCAGCTGAGCATTCTTTTGTGCCTGAATCCATTTCCTGCACAATATACGACCTAGTCTCAGAGGCCATTTTGATCTCCGGAATAGTACAAAGCGCTACCCAGACCAGATGGTAGGAAAGAATTGACAAACTTCAAATGCAAACCAATGCTGTCAGTTTTTTTTTTTTTTAACATCTTTATTGGAGTATAATTGCTTTACAATGGTGTGTTAGTTTCTGCTGTATAACAAAGTGAATCAGCTATACGTATACATATATCCCCATATCCCCTCCCTCTTGC
>NC_041219.1:6726660-6738815 GCF_002837175.3 Physeter macrocephalus | reverse complement strand
ACCATTTTTTTTTTTTAGATTCCATATGTACGTGTTAGCATACGGTATTTGTTTTTCTCTTTCTGACTTACTTCACTCTGTATGATAGACTCTAGGTCCATCCACCTCACTACAAATAACTCAATTTCATTTCTTTTTATGGCCGAGTAATATTCCACTGTATATATGTGCCACGTCTTCTTTATTCATTCATCTGTCGATGGACACTTAGGATGCTTCCATGTCCTGGCTATTGTAAATAGAGGTGCAATGAACATTGTGGTACATGACTCTTTTTGAATTATGGTTTTCTCAGGGTATCTGCCCAGTAGTGGGATTGCTGGGTCCTATGGTAGTTCCATTTTAAGTTTTTTAAGGAACCTCCATACTGTTCTCCATAGTGGCTGTATCAGTTTACATTCCCACCAACAGTGCAAAAGGGTTCCCTTTTCTCCACACCCTCTCCAGCATTTATCGTTTGTAGATTTATTGATTATGCCCATTCTGACTGGTGTGAGGTAAAACCTCATTGTGGTTTTGATTTGCATTTCTCTAATGATTAGTGATGTTGAGCATCCTTTCATGTGTTTGTTTTATACAGATTGCTGTCAGTTATTTAAGCTGGCCTTTTGCTTGCCTGGGAGACAATGTGGTTTGGTGAAAAGTGCCCAGGCTTTGGATTCAGTTCCCAGCTTTGCCACCTGTGTGACCTGGGGCAAGTGAATGATCCTGTCTGAGCCTCATCTGTAAAATGGAGATGAGACTACCTCCTGTGGGGCTCTCGTGGGGATCAGAGCTGAGGCACAGGGGTCGAACAGGAGACATTCCACAAATGCAGCTAGTGTAACATATGGTTATATTATTATGTATCTCAGGGACTGTCTGATTTGCCCTTTTCTATCTCACATTCCTCACCTGCAAACTTATTTTTGACCTAACAGGACCTAAAAGACGTGGGTCGAAACCAATCATGTGACATTGCACTCTTGCCAGAGAATAGAGGGAAAAATCGATACAACAATATATTGCCCTGTAAGTTTTGTGTTGACATTGGTAATACTGTCTTCCTCTAGCCATTTTTTCTCTTTTCCACGAGTAAAATGGGGCAAAGCAATATGGTATAGCTGGATATGGGAGATCAGAGGCTCTGAAAAGTCTTTAAAAAGAAATGACTTGTATGTTATTGCACTTCCCTCCAGGGAGGTAACAGCCAGCTGAGATTCTGGCTCTGAGAGGCCTCTTATACTGTTGACATTTCACCATGTGGTCCTAATGCTTCTCCTCAGAGGCCTAAGAGCAGTAACAGGGTTAACAATAAGGGCCAAGCTGGGTTTACTCAAAGTCTCTAGTTAGCAATTTTATATATATATATATATATATATATATATATATATATATATGTTTGTTTATATATGTATATATATTTATATGTTATCCTTACCCAATTAGGTAAAGCAATAGAAGGTAGTTTTTCTGGATTGTATTCATTCTAGTAGTGAAAGGGAGCTGGCCACTCCATCGGGCAAATGATATGGTATTACAAAGGAAAGCACAGAGGGGGCTTCAGAGAGCATTTGGCTCGTCTGCTTGTGTGTTTCTGGGCCACCTGTGCAACCAGAGGCAAGTTAGTGATCCTGTCTAAGCCTCATCTGCAAATTGGAGATGAGAATACCTCCCCTGGGGGCTGTCATGGGGGTCAGAGCTAACGCACATCAAATACCAAGCATTCTGTAAACAGTAGGAGAATCACCACGACTCACTGACAAATCTCTGTCAATAAATTTCCTTGCAGATGATGCCTCTCGAGTGAAGCTGTCCAATGTGGATGATGACCCGTGCTCTGACTATATTAATGCCAGCTACATCCCTGTAAGTGAACCAACCACGGGGCCATAGTAACTGGGATGAAGCTTTGATGGGTGGCTATACTGGAGACAACTCTCCTCCAACACGCTCCCACCGTTCTTAGGTCTGGAAACATGTCAGTTTTAGAGGAAAAAAAAAAAGAAAGATCATGTCTGATTGCCGTAAAACACAGGCTAAGGCCCAGTTTTCAAAATGGCTATAGTCACATATGATTATAATGAGCCCAGGAGGCATTTTCAAAGGTCATTTTCTCTCTGCAGCCCTTAGTCAAGATTAGAGCTCCCTGAGGAAGCTAGACCTCCACGGCTAAGGCTGCCTAGCTAGGGAAGCTGATTCAAAGTTATTTGGATTTTTGAAAACCACAGACACGGGCTTCCCTGGTGGCGCAGTGGTTGAGAATCCGCCAGCCGATGCAGGGGACGCGGGTTCGTGCCCCGGTCCGGAAAGATCCCACATGCCGCGGAGCGGCTGGGCCCGTTAGCCATGGCCGCTGAGCCTGCGCGTCCGGAGCCTGTGCTCCGCAACAGGAGAGGCCACAGCAGTGAGAGGCCGGCGTACCACAAAAAAAAAAAAAAAACAAACAAAACACAGACACAACTCAAATGTTGTGTCAAACCTTTGGGCTCAGATTCTGGCTAGCATTTCGCCAGCTTCCTACAGCACCTACAGTGGAAAAAGCTTTAAGGTCAGACAGACCCTGTTTGAATCCCATGTCTGCCCCTTGCTGACTCTAGGACCTCGGGCAAGTTATGTCAATTCTTTGGGCCTCCACTTCCTTTTCCAAAAAAAGTGAGGATAATATTTACCTCAAATAATCCTCCATTCACTCCATAAACACTATATAGTAAAGTGCTAACTGTTAAGTCAGACTCTGAGCTGTGTACAAGGAGAGGGTTAGGTGGAATCCTAACCCTCAGGGAACTCTCAGCAGAGTTGTGGCATCAGGAAATGACAAGGTGGGCGATGCCCTTGACAGGCTAGAATGGTGCTTCTCCAACATTAACATATATCCACATCATCTGCGGGTCTTGTTAAAATGAAGCCTCTGACGGGACTTCCCTGGCGGTCCAGTGGTTAAAACTCTGTGCTTGCACTGCAGGGGGCACGGGTTTGACGCCTGGTTGGGGAACTAAGATCCCACATGCTGCGCGTCTCGACCAAAAAAAAAAAAAAAAAAAGAAAACGCAGCTTCTGATTCAGCAGAACTGGGGTGGGGCCTGGGATTCTGTATTTCTAACAGGCTCCCAGATGATCTCTGTGCCGCTGGTCTGAGGACCACTCTCTGAGTAGCGAGAGGCTATAGGTTGCTGCAGGAGCTTCTGGGAGAACATCCTCCAGCAGAAAGAAAGATAAAGGAAGGCTCAGCAGAGCAGGCACCATGCTGAGACTTGGAGGATAAATAAGGATTCGCCAGAGGAGAGGCAGTGGGTAGGGCGGGGATGGGGGTGGCAGAGGTGACCCAGTGTAGAGGCCCTGAGGAGAGGCAAGGAGAGAAAGAGCTTCTACTGGGATCTGCAAGTAATTCCATGTTGCTGGAGTGCAGGATGTGTGGGTGAAAATATCCTAGCTCATAGAGTTGTGGTTACAATTAAATAAGGTCTGTGAAAATCCTGACCCACAGCATGTTATAGGGTGGATGGTCAATAAACAGTGGGTTCTCTTCCCTTAAGTTTCCCTTGCATGGTATCTCTTACCAACAACCCAAAGACAAGTACCTGAAATGACTAAAACTCTTCTATGTTAAATAGGAAAAGAGCCTGATCAATGTCAGTTTCCTCAGACAGTCCACACACACACACACACGCACACGCGCACGCGTGCGCACGCGTGCGCACGCGCAGGTATATATATTTACACACGCATAATTGAGGGTGAAGTGTTTTCTAAATTATTGCCTGAGTCCTCCACTGCCTTTAAGAATAGACACAACCTAATAAAAAAGAACTTGGCTTTTAACAATAGTTCAGTGTTCCGGCCTTTGTCCTTCCTGCTCCCAAGCCTTGACGCGTGTTAGTATCTTTTTTCTCAAGTCAGGGCCCTGGCAAAGACTTACATCTCACCTAATCTACAGAGCTAACCCTTTGTTTAGAGTTGTGAAGAGGCCCATTGTTTCCGACTCTCCCCATTGTAAATTCATTGCAGGGCAACAACTTCAGGAGAGAATACATCGCTACTCAGGGACCTCTTCCCGGCACCAAGGATGACTTCTGGAAAATGGCGTGGGAACAGAATGTTCACAACATCGTCATGGTGACCCAGTGTGTGGAGAAGGGCCGAGTGAGTAAACGGTCTTCCTGACATACCAACCTTGCTTTCCTCCACCTGGGTGTAATTCTACTCCCCATCCCCATCAGAAGTTAAAGACCATAAAAGCCAAGTAGGGGTCATGTAAGAACACTGTTAGTGAATTAAAGCCACTTAGTTATAAAAGGCTCTATCGTAAACCCAGGTGATGCCCAATTCTGATTCTGGGTCTGAAGTTTCAGTCAAAGATGTTTGCATTTGACAACTGGGATCATCAGAAGCTCCCGTGACACAGGAGGATTACCTGGCCTCTCGTCCGCTCCATTCTCCGCTGCATGGAGAGAAGAGATAAACTGGCAGAGTCACTGGCGCTGTCCCTATTTTCAGGAAAGAAGGAGAAGTGAACCTTAGGCTGTGTCTGCAGAAACAAAGTAAAATAGTTATCTGGACAAACTAAGCAAACCTCTTGTACTGGCATTTATAATCCTCAAACAAACAAACAAAACCGAGAAATTGTAAGACATGGCTTATGTGCTAGTGGAATTGAAATGCTGAGGAAATCAACAAAAACTCAAGCCATAGAACACTGAACCTGAAAGGAAAATGAATCCGAAGGTTGGGGGCGGTTTGCTCCTTGAACGGTGTCTCTCCTTCACTTGGAGCAGCAGCCCAGCTTCAGCCCTGGCCATGAGCAGGTTAATGCAAAAAAGATGGTCAAATCGCCTTAGCAGCTCACCCTGGATTCCAACTCAGGAAGACATTTCGAGGAGGGAAAGTACAGGTTCATGGAGGAGGCGCGTTTCCGGACTCACTTTTTTTTTCTGCCCTCCTTCCTCTAGGTAAAGTGTGACCATTACTGGCCGGCGGACCAGGATTCCCTCTACTACGGGGACCTCATCCTGCAGATGCTCTCGGAGTCCGTGCTGCCCGAGTGGACCATCCGGGAGTTTCGGATATGCAGCGTATGTTGGTTTGTTTGACTTCGTTTAATAACGCAGCTTGGGCAGATGGAGCACACCCGTGAATCCTATTTTCTGCTGGTTTCTTCTCCTGTAGTTTCGCTCATAGGAATCCCTGCCTGGGCACGGTTGTCAAATTTGAAGGTTTGCCTCGGGCCGTTCCTCTTATTTAGTCGCTCTGCTCTTACAGGAGGAACAGCTGGACGCGCACAGACTCATCCGCCACTTTCACTATACGGTGTGGCCAGACCACGGAGTCCCGGAGACCACCCAGTCCCTGATCCAGTTTGTGAGAACTGTCAGGGACTACATCAACCGGACCCCGGGGGCCGGGCCCACCGCGGTGCACTGCAGGTACTCCGCCCCCCGGAGCCAACAAAGGGGCAGCCGGTTGTATAAATAAGGGTGTAAGCCTGAAGAATTTAGTGGCTGGAGGATTTGTCTACCTAACCAGTCTACAGAGGCCCAGGGGATGTGCTTCCACCCTCTTCCACCCACTCCTCCCCAACCTCACTCCTTTGCACTGTCTCTCACCCTCACTCTCCATCTTTCTCTCCCTCTTGCTCTTTTTCCTACTGTAGCAAATGCAAAGTTCTTATGTGACCTGCCAGGTCCCCCATAATTAGGCCCCATCTCACCCCCCTCTCCAAATTCCCAGGGACTCCCCTCCCACTGTAGCCGGGGAGGAGTCCGCTCACATTCATCCTTGCCTCTTACCATTCTTCCTCCTGGAATGGCCTTCTCTCTCTCCTCCACCTGTGTCAAACCTAACCAGCCTTCGTGATCCCTGCTCTAGACTTCCTGCCAGGTCGAGTGGTACTTGCCAGATGTGGCGACCCAGTCTTGCTCTTAAATTTCTGTTCTCTCGTGACTTCTCTTTGCTTCCGTCTGTACGTCCATAAAATCAAGCTAACAAGCAGTCTCTCACTCTCTTTCTCCCTGGGGAGCCTGGTGTTTAGCTAATTAATGTTTGCAGAAACACTCTGATAGCCCTAACTGAATGGTACTAATAAATAAAGAGCAGGGAATTGCTACAGTAAGAGAAATGTCAAATGTACTCATTTTCTCCAAATCTGCCCAGCACCCTAGGAGCCCTGCTTTTATATGTCATTGGAACCCTGATGCTTTTAATAGGAATGTGAGGCTCTCAAGAGCTTCCTGCTTTCTAAAGAATGGCAGGCATTTTCACCCAATACCACTGAAAAACTGTTCTTCTTTATCTTATAAATATGTGCATCAAAAATCCCGAGGTTATGCCATCACTTTAGGGAGCAATTTGACAATCCCTGGTAAAGCTGAAGGTGTTCATATTGCTATGATCCAGCAGTTCTGCTTCTAGATATCAACCCTTGAGAAATGCCCACACATGTGCACAATGATGTTCACTGCAACACAGTTTGTAATAGAGAAAAACTAAAAATGATCTCACTGTCTATCAGTAGGGAATGGATTAGTGGTGGTTTATGAACTCTATAAAAGAAATTAGATCTACGTGTAACAATGTAGACAAATTTCAAAAAACAATATTCAGTAGAAATGTTGGCAGAAGAATACATAAAACGTGTTACCATTTTAGTAAATTTTTGAAACACACTAAAAAGAATATATTGTGTGTGGATTTACATGAATATAGGAAGAGTATGAAAGCATGCATGGAAATGATACACAGCAAGTCCTTACCTCTGGCAGGGTGGCGAGATGGAGGAAGGATGGAAGGCCAGAGCCTTGGGTTATATTTCTTTGAGAGAGAGCACATTGAGAGAAAGAAGTATTCCTGTAGTCTCCTCTAACTTGGAAGGGAAAGGAAAGATTGTGCTAGAGTCTCTGGATGCAGTCCAGAAAGGCCAGTTTAATAAAAAGGCTCAGTCTTTCTTTACGCTCTCTTCTAGTGCCGGTGTGGGTAGGACTGGAACATTTATCGCATTGGACCGCATCCTCCAGCAATTAGATTCCAAAGATTCTGTGGACATTTATGGAGCAGTGCATGACCTAAGACTTCACAGGGTTCACATGGTCCAGACCGAGGTAAGAGTTCGGCTGAAGGACACAGACCAGCCTGTCTGTCTCCCTCCTCGAAAATGTCCAGGGTTTTAATCTGATAAGGGGAAAGAACTATGACTCATTAGGAGAAGAAAGAGAATTGAATATTGATGTTTCCTAGGACTTTTTATTTTGAAACAAATTTCAGTAACCTTGAGGATGATGTATATTCTTATCTTTACTGAACTGGTTGCCCATCTTCTTTAGGTGGGTAGGAAGAAAAATGGATTTTTTTAAAATCAATGCATTAACATGGGGAAAGGTCAGCTAGTTCATCATGAAGGTCATTTTAAGATAGGCTGGTGATTGAGCGCAAGAACTTCAGTTAGTAAAGAGGAAACAGATTCTAATCTCTTCTCTCCTTCAACCCACCCCAGCTGCAACCCCACACCAAGGAGTGTACATTAATTGTGAAGGATAAATGCTTCCATTTATACAGTCCTTTGACATTTGCAGGGCATTTCTGAACATGTTATCTCATTACATTTTCACCAAAAAAAAAAAAAAAACAAACAGATGAGAGAAGTATTGTTTTCCATTTCCAGGCTAGAAAACTGAAGTTGAGAGGCTAAAGGGCTTTGCACAGTTATGAAGTGGCTGAGCTGGGACTTGAACCCTGGTCTAGAGAATCACAAGCCCTAAGCCCCGAGTGCCCTGCCCCACAGCCTCAGAGTCAAATCTATGTCCCCAGACAGACCAAGCCTGTCATTCCCCTGTATCATTGCCTTACCAGGCCCAAGTTCTCTTGCCCTTGTGTTTCCGAAGTAACTCTGCAAAGTCCTCTATTAAAGAAAAAAAAAAAAATGCCTATGGTCAAAAAGGTGAAAAGTTCTACATGCTACCATGTCCCCTGTTAGAGTCACAGGATACATGAAAGCTGTGCAGGTGGCCATGCTCCACAAAATGGAGATGTCCTGCAGCAAAGGCTCCCCTCGAGCTTGGTTGAGCCCACTATTTCTGAAACTGCTTTGACCCCAAGATTCCCTTCTTTTTTTTTTTTTTTTAATAAATTTATTTATTTATTTATATTTGTCTTTGGCTGCATTGGGTCTTCGTTGCTGCGTGCAGGCTTTCTCTAGTTGCGGCGAGCAGGGGCTACTCTTCGTTGCGGTGCATGGGCTTCTCATTGCGGTGGCTTCTCTCTTGTTGCGGAGCACGGGCTCTAGGCGCGCGGGCTTCAGTAGTTGTGGCTCCCGGGCTCTAGAACGCAGGCTCAGTAGTTGTGGTGCATGGGCTTAGTTGCTCCGTGGCATGGGGGATGTTCCCAGACCAGGGCTCAAACCCGTGTCCCCTGCACTGGCAGGCGGATTCCCAACCATTGTGCCACCAGAGAAGCCCCCGGATCCCCTTGTTGTACAGCACATATTAATATTCTGCAGATCCTCATATTCTGTTACACGTTTGGGAAAACACTGTCGTCGTTGCCTCGTACAGGCAGTGCCCACACCCAGGACCCTCTGTCCCCAATTCCATAATAAAATTTTAAATATTTTATTATGAAATTTTAAAAAATACATGAAACTGGGGAAAATAGTATAATGAATGTCCATACCCAAACCCCAGTCTCTACAGTTATCAGTATTCTGTGTTCTTTTTGCATTTATAGCCCACATACACTGTTCCCCCAGCCCGTGACCTCACTGGAATATTTTAAAGCAAATCCTACTAATACTGTGTATTTAAAAACATATATATTTAATATAATATATTTTTATATTTTATATATTTATATATTATGCATTATTAATAATATTATATATTTTATTACATATATATTTTTACAGTTATATGTATACTTTTCTACAGTTAAGGACTCTTTAAAAATCATGACCACAATACCATTATCACACCTAAAAATTTTAATCATAATCCCTTAATATCATCTAATATCTAGTCAGTGTTAAAATATCCCTAATTATCTCAAAAATTGCTTCTTACGTTTAGTTTGCGTTAGAATCCAAAATCCATACATTGCGTTTGGTTGAAGAGTCTCTTTTAAATTTCTTTTCATCTATAACAGTCCTCCCTCTGATTTGTTTTCTGTGCCATTTATTTGTTAAAGAAATCAGTTCATTTTCCATAGATTTTCCCACGTTCTGAATGTGGCTGACTGCTTTCTCATAATGTATTCCATTTTTCATAACGTAAGGTCATGTATTCCTCTATTTCCCATAATTTTTGTCAGTGGCTCATTAGATCTAGAGGCTTCATTAAGTCTGGGTTCCTTTTTACCACCACATGCTTCACGGGTGGTGCTGAGTACTTCCTGTTGCATCATATCAGGAGGCACTTCCTGTCTGTCTCTTCCCCATGCCGATGAAATGACAATGGTCATCCACTATAACATTTCCCATCAGCCTTTAGCTTAACGGTTTTGGCAGCCACTGATGACCACTGTCTAGCTCTGTTCTTTGATTAAGGGTTGTAGAATTATATCACACTATATCGTAATTGTTTTCCTTCAGCTTTTTCCACAAGACTACGAGTTCCTAGAGGGTAGGAACTTGTTTTCCTTTGCTCTAACCTCAATATTTTTTTTAATCTATTACATGAATGAACAAATATCCTACAATTATGCGGCTAAAAAGTCAGCATCAATGTTCCATTATTAATTTGTTTTCATTTTCACAAACTCAAACCATACTTAATTTGTAATTTGGGGAAGAGGAGATTATCACACTATAAATAATCGCAAGGGGTGTGTGTGTGGCGGGGGGCGTTCAGGCTCCCTGGTTATTGTCAGAGCTTCTTGGGCCATGTGTCACTTCTGTACACCGGCTCAGAACTCTGGAGATGCATTTTGGCAAAGAGCAGTCACCCCTACTGTAAATATCACCGGCTAACTTCCAGGGCAGGGGCAACACGATATGCCAAAGCTCTCCCTCCTCCTTGGACATAACTCCTCTTTCCCCTATTCTCTTCCCCTTCTCCTCCTAACCTCTCTGCGGATTTTATGGTTCTTGTTCTTCAGCCTGCCTTTTCAGTGTTCGAGATCCCGAGGGTCTGTCCTCAAGGCACAGCTCTTCTTTCTCTCCATCTTCGTTCTTCGTGATGTCCTCCACTCCCATGGCTTTGGGAACCACGTAGATGCTCATATCTCCCAAATCTCATTCTCCTTCCCCAGCATTCACCTGAGTACCTGCCTCCTGGACAGTTCCACCAGGAAGCCTTACAGTCATCTCATCTCCAACTCAAAACCCTCAAAACCGAACTCATTATCTTTCTTTAAAAACACAAACAACAGGGACTTCCCTGGCGGTCCAGTGGTTAGGACTCCGTGCTTCCATTGCAGGGGGCCCAGGTTCGATCCCTGGTTGGGGATCTGACTTCTGTTCCCACAGTCCCCATAGTCACATCCGAGCAGTGACTAAGCCCTGTCCATTCTACCAAGCGTCTTTCTCCTTGTTCTAGCCTCTCGCCCCTGCCCTGCTCAGCCCTTTACTAACTCCCAGTGGGCCTTCGCAGTAGCCTCCTTGTGGCTCTCCTGCCTCTAGCTTCTGCCCTAACAGCTCCATCACCACTGCCACCACCAAACTGCTCTCTCGCTGTGTCAACTCCCTGCATAAAAATCGTGGAAAGCTCTTCATTGCTTTAAAATGAAGTTCAAGCTCTTCGTAGCCTGGTTCCAACTTCCTTCCCCAGTTTCATGTCATAACGCACCCCATCCCCACCGTTTTAGGGTCTGTCAAAATTAAGGAACGTTTCTCTCTCTGGGCCAGAATCAACAATTCTTTTGATCATGCTGAATACAGATTGCAATAAGATAGAAATTTTCTCTTTCCTTGTTCTCTATCAAACAAAATCCCAAGCAAAATCCCATAATATCCAGATATTATCTGTCTTGCTTGAAGGCTCTGCTGAAGGTGGGCTCCTTCTACAGTCTCAGATTCTCAGAACCGGCACCGCTCACTTGGTTCTGAGAGTGAGTGCAAAGGGGTGCGATCCACAGCTGAGCCCCTGTGGGTGACGGTTCCAGCAAAGGAAAAAGGACATTCTGACATCCTCTGTATTACTTTTCTGGGTCCACAGAGAGAGTCAACCTCAACTTTATTCTACCTTATTTGAGAGGCAAACGGGTGCAGGGCTTCACAAGTTTTGATAAATATATTAAAGAGCAAAGGTTTCTAAACAAGGAGGCATTAGACAGAGAGTTTGCGAGTGTGTCCCTCCTTCTTTTAGCTGCGAGTGTGTCCCTCCTTCTTTTAGCTGCGAGTGTGTCCCTCCTTCTTTTAGCTGTGAGTGTGTCCCTCCTTCTTTTAGCCTGGCTTGGGGCATGTTTGCAGCCTGACTCTGAGAGAGACACTCAGACGGAGCAATAACTTGTTAAAGAACAAAAATAGGTGATAGTCACTGTCCGTCAATCTCATCTGCTCCCCACGAGGAGGAAACAGTGGGATGTTATGGGATTCAGTGCTCATTTGGGGGATGGTCCTGGGAGTTTCCCATGACCTATGCACCCTACATTTTAACTACACTAGACTCCTCACAGTTTTCAGAATATATTTGCACTTTCGTGTTATTTACATCATTTGGAATATCCTATTTCTTTGCTCAAATTCTTAACAAATGTCGCCTTTTCTCTCGAGCTCTGTATTTTCCTCCCTCCAAAGTAAACCTGATGGCTTCTTCTCATGCATGAAGTTTTATAAACAATTCTGTCTTACGTTTATCACTTTAGAGTTGTTTGTTCACATACCTGCCCCTCTGCTAAACTGTGCATTCAGACACCATGAAAGGCTATAAATACAATCCTATAAATATTATCTCGTACTACAGCTGTTGGTGAAATTGAATGGAACTAAGGCTTCACCAGCTTGCTGGACGTAGGAAAAATGATCTTTTATGATGTGAAGTTCATACAGTAGACTTTATCTACTTTTCGTTAAGAATAAAGTGGGACAATGAGGTATCACCTCACACCGCTCAGAACGGCCATCACCAAAAAATCTACAAACAATAAATGCCGGAGAGGGTGTGGAGAAAAGGGAACCCTCTTGCACTGTTGGTGGGAATGTAAATTGATACAGCCACTATGGAGAACAGTATGGAGGTTCCTTAAAAAACTAA
>NC_041219.1:6716312-6726321 GCF_002837175.3 Physeter macrocephalus | reverse complement strand
AGATAGCTAGTGGGAAGCAGCTGCATAGCACAGGGAGATCAGCTCGGTGCTTTGTGACCACCTAGAGGGGTGGGATAGGGAGGGTGGGAGGGAGACGCAAGAGGGAGGGGATATGGGGATATATGTATACATATAGCTGATTCACTTTGTTGTACAGCAGAAACTAACACACCATTGTAAAGCAATTATACTCCAATAAAGATGTTAAAAAAAATAAAAGAGAGAGAAGCACAACAACAAAAAAATAATAAAGGAAAGTTTTAATAAGGCACAAGCTAGGGAGAAATTCAGGGTAGATTTTGATTCTAAAGTTTAATGCTTTCTTGCACTCCGATTTGACTGTATGTTTTCCAAAAGAAACCATCAAAGTATTGCCCTTACCAGTAGGATAGACCCAGTATTTGACTGAAGAACATGAACTATCATTATTCCTAGGTCAAGTATTATAACTGCCTTTAAGATTTAAAGATCCAAGAACAAAGAAGAGATGAAATGTGAATAAAGAATAAAGGAATTCACAAGAAAAAAAAAGAAAGTGAGAAGCACATTAACAATCTGAAGGTTTTAGTAGTATTCATTTTCAAAGGGGTATTCTGTTGGGAAAAGAAGAATTTATATTTAAGACAAGGCAAATTAATGAATTTTAACTGGTTTCAAAGCCCAGGGTGGATCGTTGTTGAAGAATTTATTAATAAGGCGTAGCATAGAGATACGAGAGCTCATTCACAGACAAACTCTAAGTTCTCAAACTCATTTAATATCCCAGTAGAATTGAAAATATGAATTATGCTTTGGATGGGAGAAAACAGGGAAGTGTCAGTCTATAATCTGGTAGATTGTTTTCAAGATGACCAAAATGATCGCCTATACTAAAAACCATTTTCAGGAGAGTACCCTTCTTGAATTTTCAAGATCAAAGTGTCATAAAACACTCATAACAAGTGAGCTCGGTTTGTGAGCAGAAATGCAGAGAATAGTTATTAATATTAACACAGGCGTCACTTATGATTGATTGGTTTCTTTGAAATATCCTAATCTAATGATTGTACCAGACCTATATGATGAGGTCCCATGAGTAGATGACCATGCAACCAGGGGCAATGCCTAGTGCCAACCCATAAAAATAAATACTTGTCCACTTTTAAAGATCATTGATGAGGTAAGATTTTACAGTCTCCCTTTGTGTCTCAAACCCTGAAAATACTCTAAAGCTGACCACATGGATCACCTTAAACATAGGGTCTAGTAATGTTTTTCAATATCCATCTAATTGACAGCAATACAAAGTCTAATACAAACCATTAATAGTCAAAAGATGTTAGCTGTAGAAGAGATCTTGCTCTCCTTGTTTTATAGATGGGGAAACTGAGATCCCCATCTAGGCCAGCTGGTGGCAGACTGCGAGCCCAGGGTCCCTCATCTGAGCAGTGCTGTGTCACTGAGGGAGCCCAAGGCTGAGCACTAAGGTTACACATTCATTCCCTTATTAGACAGCTCGGTTGGTAGTAAGGAAGGGGGCCCAATGCACAAGTTTGGCTGCCTATGGCTGAGCTTCTGTTGTCATTGGAGGTCTTTGTGGTGTCCTTTTGGTCACCAAAACACTGACTCTTCTATACTTGTTTCTATTTCATAGTTAGTTTCTAAGCCACAGACAAGACGCACCATGCTCCTGCACCCAAATGGTGACTTAGGTCAACAACAACCAGACGCATATCACTATGCCCTGGTAAATGGGTCATACAGACATTCAGAGGAGACAGAAATTGCTTTTCCAATCTAGGAGAGTCTGATAAGGCTTCAAAGCAACACAAAATTTGTCACTTTCTCACACAAACACATAATTATATTTAAATTCTGCTTACAATACTTGCTTCAAAAATTCAGGATAGACTTGTTTTCATACAGGTCGAAATGAAAGTGTGCTGAATTAGTCCATGACTCTTTTTATGAAAATAACTCTGATATGTGACCAGATTTCATAGCTTAAAATTTGGCTGAAATTTAGTTTTGTCTTATTCTTTATAACTCATTTTAAACATTACATCTGGTTAACTCTTCGCTCAAATTCTGACCCAAGGAAAGGTGTCGAAGCAGCTTAGAAATCTGAACTAAAAGAATTCTCATCTCTTGAAGCAGAGCCATCATCGGCAGACCATGCATTAAAATATTTTAAAATATCGTTCTATTTGTAAAGAATTTAAGCATGTCCTAAAATAAAGCTGCACAAAGGAGAGCACAACCTTCTCCAAAGGGACGGCAAAAAAAAAAAAGTAGCTTCCAGATAGCTGACAGGTGGGTCTATCCTTACTGTGTAAGCCTCTGTGTTTTTCTGCAGTCAGCCAACATGTTTGAGATTCTTCCTTGAGTCAGACACAGATGCTGAGAGAACCAAGATGTACATACCTATTGTATACACCTCCTTCTTCTCACCATACTCCCCCCCCCAAAAGGGAATGAAATAGCACAGTATGCAGTGAAATGATTTTCTCATTCAACAATGCAATGAAATTAGGTTTCATCTAAGAAAACTGGTGTAGTGAAAAAGACATGAAGTTTGGGCTCACCCAGGATTAAATCCTAGGGTCCCATTTCTCAGCTATGTGACCTTGGAGAAGTTACTTAACTTCTCTGAGTCTCCACTCATATGGATGATTATATCTACTATACGAGGTTGTCAAAATAATCAAATGAGATAATTTATGTAAAATGCATTGCACAGTGTTTGGCATTCATTTGTATATTTAATAACTATTTGTGGAGGACCTACTATGGCCAGACATAGTTGTAGGCCTTCACAGAACATGCTCTAAATACGCATGTACAGAAAAAAAAGATGAATAAACACCACCTCTCTGCCCATTATCATTATTTCTATCCTCAGTCACTCTTCTACATACTAGAGACCATTAGTGAAGGGATGGAAGATCAAGAAATTTGATAACCATATAGAATCCCATTACTGTTGAGGTTTGGTGAGACTCCCTTGTCTTTCTTTTTTTTTTAATTAATTAATTTTATTTTATTTATTTTTGGCTACATTGGGTCTTCGTTGTTGCACACGGGCTTTCTCTAGTTGTGGTGAGCGGGTGCTACTCTTTGTTGCGGTGTGCGGGCTTCCCATTGCGGTGGCTTCTCTTGTTGCAGAGCACGGGCTCTAGGCACGCAGGCTCAGTAGTTGTGGTGCACGGGCTTAGTTGCTCCGCGGCATGTGGGATTTTCCCGAACCAGGGCTCGAACCCATGTAACCTGCATTGGCAAGCGGATTCTTAACCACTGCGCCACCAGGGAAGCCCCCCTTGTCTTTCTTATGCTTGGAAAATTTGCCTTCCTCTGACATGTCTTCTGCTTTTTCATAGTGTCAGTATGTATACCTACATCAGTGTGTAAGAGATGTTCTCAGAGCAAGGAAGCTACGGAGTGAACAAGAAAACCCCTTGTTTCCAATCTACGAAAATGTGAATCCAGAGTATCACAGAGGTAGGAGCTTACTTCACTAATTTATAAGTTTATTTATCAAAATACAGTGGATCTGGAAACCATTAAAAACCTCAAGCTTTTCCAATATGCACCGCGCATCTCTTCTTCTACCCAAAGGCTTGAGGGAAAGGCCCTCACAAAGTGGCAACAGGGAAGGGAGGCAGAGTGGAGAGGAGATCCCCCATAGTGGAGCACAGATTTCACGTGGTATCTCTTCCTAGGCCTGGGGTGCCCTCTACTCAGGACTCGGATTAACATTTCTAAGGGATAAGCCTCACTGCTAAGGAGGATGCTTTGAAATAGCAACTGGGAGTTCAAATTGTAAAATCCCTTTGGAGAAGAACTTGGCCACATGTATCAAGGTCCTTAATATGTTCTTTTCACCCAGTATTTCTACTGCCACCCTAAGTACTGCAAAAGCTTTATGCATGAAGCTTTTCATAGTTAAAGGTCTGAGTGAAAAAATCTAAATGTTTAACAGTGGAGGACTAAGTACACCACAGTGCATTCACTGAGTAGAACACGATGTAGTCATTAAGAATGATATTTTTAAGGATATTATAATAGTATAGATATTCTCATAAATAAGTTAAGTAAGAAAAGAAGAATGTAAAACAAACAAAAACAACACATAAGGGGAAAAAAAAAGACTGGAAAGAAATATACCACAATAGTAAAATAAATTTCTCTGAGCAGTAAAATAATATATGATTTTTCTTCCATTTTATGTTTTTTCTAAATTTCCTAGAACAAGCATGTAACATTTTTTAAATGACAAATTCAGTAAAAAAAAATGTATAAACTTTGTAAGGCACTGCTTTGATCAGACAATAGTTAATTGACACGTGAAGGGTCTGCCTTTTCCTACTCAGGACCATCATTAAGATCTAATTTATCACATTGGCTAATTGCACATTTGAAGTTACATTGTATTAGTTATTTATTACCAGCTAACAAATTACACCAAAACTTAGCAGCTTACCTCTATATTTATTATCTCATAGTTTCTGTAGATCAGGAATTTGGGAGGGGCTTAGCTGAGTGTTTCTGGCCCGGGTCGCTCATGAGGTTGCAGTCAAGACATTGACCAGGTCTACAGTTATCTGAAGGCTTGACTGGGGCTGGAGTGCTCACTTCAAGATGTTCACTCATGTAGCTGTTGTTATAAGTTTCAGTTTCTTGCCACACGGACCAATATCCACCTACAGAATTTTTGGGGTGGGGGGAGACAAACATTATTTTAGAGCTCTTTTATCACCATTTCTAAATGCTCTTCAGTTTTATTTAGTTCTCTGCACCCTCTATACCCACTTGTCTAGCCAGTATGTTAAATAGTTAATAACCTGTAAAGCACCCATATATAAGAGGGCTGCTACTTAAGGGAGTTCTTTGTAAATCAGATAATCCTTTTGTTTTGTAAATAATTACCCCCTAATTTATCTGTATAGTAAACTGAGGTTTTTGAATGGCAGATTCTTTAAGAAGCTCCAGGATGGAGGGGGCTCTGGAGGATCTTGGAGGTTCTTTTGTATTGTTTTAACTTGTTTAAGAGTCTTTTTTTAGTGTGATCTTGGGTGCTTCTGAAAGAAGCTAACTATGGTATGGTTAGCTTCAGACATCTGAAAATTAGGATTCAGGAACTAGCTCTGGAACTAACTAGCATTCACAAGCAGTGTAACCCTGAGTGAGTTTCTGTGCCTCTCTGGGTCTGTGGGCTCATCTGTAAAACCAGAGGGGATAGACTGGAATCAGTAGTCCTTTCCAATTCTAGTAATCTATGGTTCTGAATGCAATGACCTGGGATGGTCTCATCCTAAACCATATTGAGTTTCTGTGAGTCTTTGCCATTTGTCATTTTCATATGCAGAACAAACAACTGTGACACACCCTGCTACAGCCTCTAATTCTGGTGTCCTTCCTTTCAGATGCGGGTTATTCAAGGCATTGAGAATGCACTCGGAGATCTCCTGGATCAAAACTATTCACTGTGTGATTTCTTTTTAAAAACTTGCTTCATGCCCTACAGAGGTGCCAGCTATTTCTGTTGATACTATGTATAATTTATTAATCTGGAGAATTTTAAAGAATTTATGTAATTTAAAGGTAACAGATATTATTGTACATAGTTGTATTTTGTAGTTTCTTCTGTAAATATGTATTTTTTCATAATGTTTAATATTAAGCTTTATATAATACTATTTTTCCACACTAAAGTGTTCATGGCTTGTTCTACATAAACTAATTCAACCTGTATCACAGGATGACTGGTAAAATGTGTACGCAGGTGCTTGCTGTGGTGGGGCCGTGGTTTTTACCAGTTTTAATACTTACTGGACAGGATAAAGGGCAGGGCTGGAGAGAGCAGGGAGTACAGCGGGCTTGGCTGCACTGCTGTCCCATGAATCTTAGGATCCAAAGATGATCCAAATGCGATTTGGACAAAAATAACAATCAAAAGAAAGGACTGGGGAGACAGTATTAAGCAGCACCAAAGGTTAAATCGGTGGTTGTGCCTCAGGTGGTTAGTCTCTCCCCTTTCTCCTGCCAGAGGTTCAAGCCAACGTGGTCAGCTCAGGGGCCACATAACTTGCCGAGCAAGTCCAGGCTGCAGGGCTGAGGGTTCTGAGAGAGAACGACCCAAACAGAAGTGATGAATTCCCCAGAGGGGTGGGGTCTGTGAGCGAACGCACCGCTGCCTTCAGCTGTGCACCTGCCCCATCGTGTGGCTGACACGATCATGATGTTACAGAGAAACTGAGTTAGAGTCGAATTTGCCTTGATAATTATTGTAAACACTTTGTTCGTTTTTTTTTCTTTTTTGTTCACAAACTAAATCCATGAGGAAATTATAAAGTTATTTAAAAATCAAAAAAAAAAAAAGAAGAAGAAGCATGCCACCTGCCCTCCTGACTGGAAACCTAGTCAACATGCAAAGTGCCATCCATAGTGATGGCAAACTGTTTCACTGCATCCACAGTGTGCTGTGCGAACACGCATCCCACACTGGGATGTGTGTGTTGCCCAAGGGACACACGCTCGTCTTTGTCTCATTTCTTGGGGGCTGCATTCCTAGAAAAGTCAAAATTGCACCAGTCATACTTGGTTTTCCCATTAAAAGAATATTGCGGTGGCATATTATACTCCTGATCAAAGGGCCTAACATCAATATCTATAGAAATGTCCTCAAACATCATATATCGTTAATTTAAAAAACACAAAAACAAAAATTCAGTGGTGCTTAGTATAAAATTTTCCAAAAGCCTTTTTTAGTAGATCATTGAGGTCAAAATATAGGGTAGACACCTTCAGTTGCATTTAATATAAAAAGCACTACATACTCTACCAAGTTGATCTTCAGTGTGTGTGCCTATTTTGACTATAACAAATTTCAGTGAGTCAGAAAGTGGGCATTGCCCTCCCCAAGGTCCAGTTCCGAGGGTCTTCCTGGAGAAAATTTGAAAGGCATCTGCACGGTTATCCTCATGGCTACCTGAGAGATGAGTCGGGAATGTTTGCCTTTTTCTCACTACAAATTTCTCTGAAATAAACGTAAGAATTAGAAATCAAGGTTGTTGATCTCACAGCTTCATTTGCAGAAAGAGTACATTTCTTTTCAAAATGTATATTTTTGCTACATACTATAGAGTCCCATAAGTAATATAATGGGTGTCATTGGCATAGTAATGGAAAATCATTCAATATTCCTAAAAGAGTTATTTATAGTTAAGTAAAGCTCCACCCAAACTGGAAAAATTTCCAGGGCTCTTTGAAGTTTATGGAAACAGGAAAAAACTTTATAAGAATGAATGCGAAGAGGATTCCAAGTTTTCACCGTATCATTGTGCTCAATGCCCTTGTGAAATGAGTGTTAGGCTCTGACCCTGTTTCGGGAAACCAGGTGACTCTTCTAGAAATGAAAAGGAACAACATACGTGTAAGTGTGGCCGCAGTACCACCGGGGAGAAAATAAAGGTCGGAGATTTATGAGATATGGTGTCTATTAGGAATAACTTTCCCTGTATTAATAAGAAAAAGCAGGAAATTTAGAAAAACAGAATTTTAAGCTAACGTCTCTGGGCACAAAGCACATTCAAACATGGAAAGAAATTCATTTTTGGCTTTTCATTTATTCAGAAAAGTTTTAGTGCCTGCGACTTGCTAGGCACTGTCCTAGAAACTACACATTTCTACTTAATAAAGAGAAAGCATCACAGTAATAATGCTGGGGTTATTGTTACTATTTTCAGTTAAGCCTGAAAGAGGGCCTCAGTGAGGCAGTGAAGTTACCGAGCACCAGGGCAGCGGCAGCCTTCCACGGACCACACACTGGCAAGCGCTGATGCTGCTTCTCTAGCAAATCGCTGGACCGAAAAGAGAAAACAATTAATTGCACAAATCAAGAATTCAAACCATAAAAAACCTACACGTCTGTAACAGTAAATACCCTGGCATATCTGGGGTGGAATCAGAGTCATAAAAATGGACGTGACAAGGGAAAACTGTATGTTCTTTTAGTCTGATGCAGGACATATTTATTCCTACCCTCCACCTGTCTAATTTTAAATCTCCTTAGCAACAAATATTTCACTATCTTCCCTCTCACCACCACCAAAGACTAAATACATAATCTAGTTGATCTATTTATTAAATTTAGGAGGAGGAAAAAAAGGTTTCCTTGACATTCAGCTCAATTGGATGTATTTTAATTTAATCCCGTCATGTGTTATGTCTTGGTAAACACTCCATTTCCTGTCGCGGTGGGCATCCTGGCAGTGCACCTGTGCGGTACACTTTAATCATCAAGCCTTCAAAGTGTTATTGAGCTATCAAATCTCAGAAGGGTCCCGTCTTGCATCTTAATAATTATTTATCCAAGTTCTTTATAATTAACTCCTTTAATCTCTACTCATTAAATCAATTTCGTATTATTCTGTTTTCTCTGGATAGCAGCCAGTTTTTCAGCTCTTGAATCAGATTTTTCTAAGGCTCATCTTCCTGTCTGGCTCTGCACATACTTGTCCTAAATAATTCACCAGCCCTTAACACTTCTGAGTCCCTCTTTTTCACTACTCTTCCCCTTCTCCCTTTTGAATGTGTTTGCTTTCCTAGTAGAAGGTGTTTTTATTTTCTGTTCATCTTATCTCCTCATACCCATTGGTATTTCATAGTCTTTTCAGGCTCCACATTATAGAAGAGATGATGATGATTTCACTTTTAAACACTAAAATGGCCCCAGTACACAGCGTATTGGGGACAGTTTTATTTGGGAGGGTCTTTAATTAATTTTATTACATCTGGGAAGAAAGCCCAACATGACATGTGAAAATAATATGAAACCACTAAGCAGATGTCCAGCAATACAAAATTAGACTTCACATGCTGTACTTCACACTCTGATTCTCTTAGTGTCTCAGGATCTAGTTTCTTGTATTTAAACACTCTCCTTACTTCTTGCAAGAAAGCTATCAGCCGTATATATACTAAATTCTCATTCACTTAGCTTTCTGCATCTCTAAGGTTGGAATCCTGGAATCATAAACCTGCCAGATCTGGATGACAGTGAGTGATAGAATCTGAGCCCCAAGTCTGGGGTGCTCTAGAGTTTTAGTTCACACATGTGAGCCAGACCAAACCTGCCCTGGTGGGAAGAAGAAACCAGTAATAAGCTGCTTGTTTGAGGTAGCAGTTCAAGGACTTTCCAGGTTCCATTTCACTGAAGAAATGAAAGTAATTGATCATCCAAGACACAGTGGCAAGCAGGAATGGCTGATCCTCCCCGAAGTGGCTGTGAGCAAGGATTCAATAGTACCTCATTTCTGAAGAGACAGAGTGGAAAAGGCTGTTATCAGCCCAAATGCGCTGTTAAGGTTCTGAGTATTTTTAACCGGAGATTTCAAATCATATCAAGTATTCAAAGATTGTTTCACATCAAGGGAAAAAAATCTATAAACCATGACTGCAGAAAATGAGTGAAATGATGTAAAGAAGGAAAAATATTTGAAAAGGGGGCTCTAAGCAGACACCATCAGGAAGAGGAAATGCCATCCCTTCTGTGTGTCCAGACTGTTCTTTGGAGATGTCATATGCTTCTATTAGGGTGCATTATCCTTTGGGGGAGTTCACTTTGACTATGCTGGCCAGATGATTTAGCTGATTAAGCAATTGAACTGATTCATTTAGTTTTGTGAATTGACCAAGTGTTTGATGAAATTGAGTTAGGAATTCTGAACACACTACCTTAGATTCTTGTAGTGGATGATGCCTTTGAAAATGTTTGGCCATTTTAGTTAAAATGCAGGGTAACATTTAATGCAGCCATGATAATAGCAAAAATCTGTTCTGTTCTAAAAATGTTTCTAGCAATGGAAATATTTCTGACTAAAAGAATACTCTTGACTTCTAGGGAGGCTCCCTAGGAATAAATGTATGCAACAAAAATGAGGCATTTTATTTTTTTAAAGGTTGTCTATAGGGCTTCCCTGGTGGCGCAGTGGTTGAGAGTCCGCCTGCCGATGCAGGGGACATGGGTTCG
>NC_041219.1:6669232-6716118 GCF_002837175.3 Physeter macrocephalus | reverse complement strand
CAGTGAGAGGCCCGCCTACCACCAAAAAAAAAAAAAAAAAAAAAGGTTGTCTATATAGTTGCATTCATGAAATAAGAAAATTGTTGGTGACTGCTCTTAAAATAAAGGTTTATGTAATGGAAATAAAAAGATCTATTAACAGATTTACCAAAGATTATTTTTATAACCTATATGCCAATGTACATGATCTTATGTAAGATACCAAAATAAGTTGTTGAAAATGGTGAATAATATCAGACAAATGTAACATGTTCCTTCTAGAATATTCACAAGAGGGTTTAGTTATGGCTGCTTTCTGCCTTAAGTAATTTCTTTTAAGAAAAACTATCTTCATCCTAAGAGCAAGCGTTTTGTTATGTTTGAGATGTTGTGTTTTCATAGCTGAGTGAGCAGGTAAGCATCCCAACAAGAAAGGAGCATATGCAACTGTGGCTTTAGGAGTATGCCGTAGAGTCGGGTGGTGTTCCCCTGTGAGCTACTGGGAGAGTCTACAATGGCCTTCATGAAATCTCCTAATTTCAGCCACACTAACAACCATGTACACCAATGTTCTTACCTGAAGAGTCCTTAATCTCTGGTTTCCCAGGTGGGACCCATCAGGCTTATAAACTCTGCGATGACAAGAACCAAGTCTTTAAACTCTTTTCTACTCCTACCTTATAGAAATTAGTGCACAGCTCATAGACATTCAACATATACTTTTTTTGAGTGGAAATTGCTCCTGACCCAATACTTTGTTTTTAAAAATTTTGTTTTGTTTTAACATCTTTATTGTAGTATAATTGCTTTACAATGGTGTGTTAGTTTCTGCTTTATAACAAAGTGAATCAGCTATACATATACATATATCCCCATATCTCCTCCCTCTTGCATCTCCCTCCCACCCTCCCTATCCCACCCCTCTAGGTGGACACAAAGCACCGAGCTGATCTCCCTGTGCTATGCGGCTGCTTCCCACTAGCTATCTATTTTACATTTGGTAGTGTATATATGTCCACCTGGCCCAATACTTTGGATGTTAGGTAGTCAATATCTAATAACGTTATTGTCCATGGAGGCTCTTCTGGCTGTTCCTTGATTTGTGTGAAGCTTAAATAAATAATGTAAATACATCTAGCAACTGAGCTTATTATGTTTTATAATAGAGTACTTTTATGTTTTTGATATCATGTATTCTTTCTCTGCAAATCTGGTTATTTAAAATGGCAGTAGATGATTCTATGCTTTTCTTATGGTAGTACCTCCCCACAATATTGTGTCTCTAACCAACTCTATTTGAAGAAAGCACTTCCTTAGACTTTCTATTTAAGTTATATATTTGCTTAATATATTTTCATATTTGTAACTATGGTCAAAAAAATCTATAGAGTGTCTTACACACCTTCTCACTAGTACAGGAATAAAACTGCTGTTTGTTGAAGGAAAGTGTTCTGTCTTCTATTTGTCTGTTTCTCATTTATCAATTTCTATCATCTGTCTGCTCAGGAAAAAGGTCAGAAGTGACTGCTTCTAAATGAGAAAAATCTTCTGGGACATCATCATGAAGAACATGGTTGTCTTAACCTTTGTTCCTGTGAGTGCTGAGTTGGTTATCTAGGGCATCACGTACATATAATAGACTCTCTAGTTGACTGTCTCCAGCTAAATTCTTGGTTTCAGTTCTTTAGTTCATTAGTAACCAAAATGTCATCTATCACCAACAGTGCTGGTGTATTCTCAGAGGCGCTGCCACAGCTGGATCTCCTGAGCCCTTCAGAGGCACTTCACATATAAGCGGGTGCTGTGACATTTAGTTAAGAGTTGCTGTGTCTATTTCCAGAATTATTATTTTGTCTTTTTGACTTTTTCATATTTAAGTTGAAAAATCAGTGTCCTTCACAACTCCAGCATTTCATTTTTCTACAACTTACTTACAGAAATCCTTATTTTTTAAAAATGTGCAATAGATTTACATGTAAAACCATTAAATCAAAGCCATCCTTTTTTTGAAAAACAGTTTCTGGATTCAGATTAAGTTAGCAAAATAATATGCCCTATGAGGCTTGACCCTTTTTTTTTTCCAAAGTAGCTGTTTGTTTGATGGCATTTACTCTTAAAGAAAAAGAGAATCTTATGATATGAACGAATCACTTAGTAACTCTGCTGATAACATCCTCCACAATCATAAAATGTTAGAGCTGGAAGGGCCACCTTAGGGATGGACAATGATGGAAACCAAGACCTAAGTTTAAAATGACACAGCAAAATAGGATAGTGCTAGAATTGAAACTTGTTTTCCTATTACTTGTGGGGGAGAACCTATCTACACATAAATATAGACAAAGAAGAAAGCTTCTCAGATCCAGTGGATGCAGCAGCCATCTCCAACACTGAGACAGAACTTCAGTGGAACTTTCAACATTTTGTGTGATTATTCCTTTCATTTTTTGCATCTCATATGTCTGGAGACATCCATTTGCTAAACAAGTTTCAGACTGTTAATTTAGAGTCATACTTTAGCAAAAGTAGTCACAATCTTAAAGCTGAAATAGTATAGAACAGAAAAGGAGAAAACATGATTTTTTAACATAATACTATTCTAAAACATTTTTATTAAGGCTAATTAAATCAAAACACCTAAAACCCAGAAGAGGTTCTACCACTAGATTTTGAAAGAATTGGCAAGGCTTTTAATGTTGCCAATAAAAGGAGCATTCATAATAGATGTGTAAAAAATTAACTGGTAAAATTCAAGCTTGAGTAACATAGAAAACCATGCAGGGATGGTTCTGTGTAGGAGTTAACATTCACCAAAGGCCATGCTCACTAAAATATCTCCCTAACCCAGTATCTCCCATGGAAAATTGTACTATTATTTTAGAGAATTGTTGATCTAAGTAAAGCTTGCCTTTTTTCTGGGGTGTATTGTAATGATGCAAGAACCTTTGTGTAAAGTGTCTTAATATTAAATTACTTTTCTTTTTGCTTTTGGAGCTCTTGATCCCAGGAAGAAACTTGGCATCTATTTCAGTCTTTAAGAAAGAACCAGCAATGAAATATGTTTCCTGTCTCTGCTACCCTGCTGCAAGCTGTTGGTGGCTAAGAAGTTTCTGTGTCTTACAGCTTGCAGAGGAGCTAAGGTAAAAAACAAGAACAAAAATCAGAACCAAAAAGCTGACAATACAACTATAGAAACAAAGGGCATTAAAAGTGGAAAAGTTCAGAAGTCTGGGAACATTCCTAAATCTAACCTCAATCAGAAAATACCATTTGTAAGAGATATAAATTAAATGTTCAAGCCATATTTCATTCCTAAAGAACTTTCCAGTGAACCCTGACCCAGTCTTCACTCAAGTAGATGTTCCTTCCCGACTCATGACAGATGGCTGGGGAAGGAAACAACTGTCTACCTGCAAAGGATAACACATCAGCAATAAATAAAGGCAAACCAGGACACAAGAGAAATAAAATGAATGATCCCGCTTTGGTGGAAAAATATGAGGAAAAAGGCAGAGAGGGAGTAAAATTAAAGGTGAGAGCTAGAATCTGAAGGCGCTATTGGGAGTCTTAGACCCCTTGCAGTAGCAGAGGATTTTCTCATTTAAGAGGAAGACACTCCGGACTTCCCTGGTGGCACAGTGGTTAAGAATCTGCCTGCCAATGCAGGGGACATGGGTTCGATCCCTGGGCTGGGAAGATCCCACATGCCATGGAGCAACTAAGCTCATGCGCCACAACTACTGAGCCTGCGCTCTAGAGCCCGCGAGCCACAACTACTGAAGCCAGCGCACCTAGAGCCCGTGCTCTGCAACAAGAGAAGCCACCGCAATGAGAAGCCCGCCCACCGCAAGGAAGAGTAGCCCCAGCTTGTCGCAACTAGAGAAAGCCCGCGCACAGCAACAAAGACCCAATGCAGCGAAAAATAAATAAACAAATAAATATTTTTAAAAAAAAGGAAAAAAAGAGCAAGACACTCCAAGTCCTGTTTAAAGTGCTACAGAAGGGGACTGCATGTTTAATCTCTAGGACGATCACTAATAGTTTGACTCAAAGCTATTATCTTATTGAGTGCCTTCACCTGCCATATACTACTGATTAGTGAATGTTTCTACTTTATAGATAAGAAAGTAGAGGCACAGAGAAGACCAGGATATTGCCCAAAATTTAGCAGAAGAATGGGAATAATAGTTAATGCATGTTATGCGCTAACTGTAGTATCATCTAATTTAACTCTTCACACAGCCTAGTTCTTAGACTTATATTGGAGACAAGGAAACTGAAGTTTAAAGAGACAAAGTAGCTTTCCCAAGGCCATACAGTGCCAGAGCTCAGTTTCCAGTCTGAATCCTTCTGACTTCAAAATGTGACCTCTTAACCTCTATGCCAGAGTATCCCAAAGTTTGGTCCCCAAATGGGTTCGAAATGCTGGTTAGAAATGCAAATTCTCAGACTGACACCCTCACAATCCTGTTGAATCTCAAACTCTGGGGATGAAGCCCAGGAATGTGTATTTAACAAGCCCCCCATGTGATCGGATGCATGCTTTTCTGCGTGGAGCCTCTCTGCTTTGCAGTTTCTTGTCAGCCAAATCTAATTCTTTGAGAAGAAACTCTGTCGAAGCCCGTATGACAAAGAGGAATAGTAGTGTGTAATATTTTTGACCCCTAGTGCATAATAAGCACTTAATAAACGTTAGCAACTATTATTATTATGTTCCAGGTAGCACTCTGTACAGCCTTACCGGTGTTACATCATTTAATTCTTGCAAAACTAAATAAGGCAGGGCCTATAATTATTCCCATTCTACAGATGAAGAAACTGAGGCACAGAGAGAGAGTAAGTATCTGGCCCTGGGTCATAGAGCTGGCAAATGTCGTAGCCTTACTCTGAACATGGACAGAGTAATTCTGAAGCCTGTGTTCTTAACCACTTCCTCCTATACCACAGGTTGGAAAAAAGGTTGATTAATCTCCATAGCTTGAATTAAATTCAACTTTGAGCTTTCAGTTCAGCTTTGCAGACTCATTTATGTGCTGCAAATCACTTCCCTCCAGCCTGACCCTGTTCACTTTTGCTAAAAGGTCCATGAATCCATTAGCCTTGATGTTTATGTCCCTCCCGGCATTGGCATTGTGGACTGAACATGATAGCAGAGTCATCTACGCTAAATGCAATCACATCTGTTCCCTCTGGGGCCCAGGAACATGCTGGTAAACTATTCTCAGGGTGACAGTCAATTCTTAGGGGAAAGGGACAGTGGTTGTCCCGAGCAGAAGTGGCATGTCAACACAGAATGGGAGACATAAAGAAAGGGAAGTCACCACAGAGAGGAATCCCCAAATAAGGTGGAAGAAATGGGCCCTAAAAGGCAGCTTCCAACTCTCAGAGATTCTAACAACTAGAGGCTACGAAGTTCAGGCCCAGATGACTGCTGAACCAGGGGGGAAAGGAGAGGGACAGGGACGGGCCTCTGCAACACTGTTTAGAACAAGCAAGACAAAGAAAGCAAGCATGACTTAGGCTGTGAAGAGTGAGACGGAATGAAGGATAGGGGGTCAGGACCTCAAAGGTACCACTGCCACTGTGTCCCCCAAGCCCTAGCCATGAACAAGGAATTTGGGATAGAACGCTCACTCATCACTTCCACTTGGGTAAAGATAGCACCAATCCACCAGACAGAGGTCCAGCAGGAAACGGATGGCATACTCAAAAGGGTATGAGCAGAGCTCAGCAAAGGGACCAATGACCAAGAAGTGGGCGGTCTTCCTGGCTCCACTGGGATTTCCCTGGACCCACCACCTCTTCCCAGGGCCTCAGCACTCAAGGCTGTGCACACACTTGGCTGGACAGCTTGCCACAGGATTGGGGGTAGAGCAGTATATTTAGGCCCACTTAAAAGCTGTGTGACTTTATTAAGTATCAAGGACGAGCTGTCTTTTCCCTCCACATCTCCAAACAGGAAGTCATCAGCAGTTTCTGTATATGTTGCTGTTTCCATTAACCTTCTAGATAGCCGGCCCTTCTCTAGATCACCGTCTGCCTGGGTTGACATCTCATCATCTCAGCAAAGGCAGAGGTCCTCTGTATGGTCCCTGTGCCTCTTTCTGGCACTCCAGTCCCCGCCCCCTCCACACTGTCACCCAAGTGATTGATCTAAAATACGAAACTGACCATGGTCCTCCTGAAATTGACGAGTGGCTCCCAATTATACACAAGATGCAGTCCAGGATCCTTGGTGGCCATAGAAAGCCTTTGATGACTTGGCCTGTGCCTTCCTCCCCAGCTGTAGCTGTAGCCACTCCTCTCCCTGAAATTTATGCTTCACTGTCTCAAACGCTTGTGCTTTCTAGGGTATATGCTGCTGTTCTGTACATTTTTGCGTTGGTATATTCCTTTTTCTGCCCCCTGAAATAGTTCTCACCTCTTCTCCAACACCCAGGACCCAGCACAGGGGGCAGGAAGGTCATTAGCCCAGGCTTCACCCTCACAAAGGGTCACAAACATAGCCCTTTGATATATATACAAATCAAGTTAAATGTAGAGTCACAGAGATGCAGACAGGAATGAGAAATGAAGACAAGCTTCATATAACTTTCAACTCGGGCTCATTATTAGATCAATTTGCCTATAATGTTTTATAAAGAAATATTTTTAAAGAAATCCTTTCATTATTTTGTGAATTAAGCAATTTTTATAACCCTCTTCAGACATTTTTTAAGTTTTTTTCCTTTTCTTTTTTTTTTTCCTATACCCGGAAGTCTCAAAGATGGCAGTGACCCTCTGTTGACCCTTTTTATTTATTTATTTTTTTTTTACAGTAGGTCCTTGTTGGTTATCTGACTGCTCACCTGTTCGCTAACTTGTCTCCCCAAACTCTGCTTCACCCCAGCATTACTTCTGTACCCACAGAGACATTTTTCATTTGTCATGAATAATGCCATATTATGTTGGAATAATTTGTTCTGTGTGTTCTCTATGAGACTTCATAGTTTCTAGAACAGGTTCTCCAAGGCACCAAGTGAACAAATTTGAGATTGATTCCAGATATTATGATGATAATAATAATAATGGAGTAATTATGTAATTGAAATAGACACATTTCAACAAGGTGCCGGGAATCATTCATTTCATTCTCACACATTTAATTAACTCAATCCTCTCCAAAACCCTGTGAGATGAGAAACTGAACCCTAATAACACAGCCAATAAACAGCAGAGTCAGGATTCAAACCCTGGCAATCTGGCTTCAGAGAGGGTGTCAGCCAATCTACCAGCGGTTCTCAAACTTTGGTGTGTATCAGAATCACCTGGAGAACTTATTAATAAAACACAGATTGCTGGGTCCCCTTCACAAAGTTTCTAAATCAGAGCATTTCTACTATGCTCGGGGGTTATAAAAAAATAATGAAGCAAAAATTTGAAAGCTATTTCATTAAATTCTTTGAGGATGATTTCATCTCATTAAATAGATAATCATAGGGCTTCCCTGGTGGCGCAGTGGTTGCGCGTCCGCCTGCCGATGCAGGGGAGCCGGGTTCGCGCCCCGGTATGGGAGGATCCCACATGCCGTGGAGCGGCTGGGCCCGTGAGCCATGGCCGCTGAGCCTGCGCGTCCGGAGCCTGTGCTCCGCAACGGGAGAGGCCATAGCGGAGGAAGGCCCGCATACCACAAAAAAAAAAAAAAAAAAATAGATAATCATATGTCAGAAAATAAATTTGCAGCTTTTTTTATTTTTATTTTTTTTTGCGGTACGCGGGCCTCTCACTGCCGTGGCCTCTCCCGTTGCGGAGCACAGGCTCCGGACGCGCAGGCTCAGCGGCCACGGCTCACGGGCCCAGCCGCTCCGCGGCACGTGGGATCCTCCCGGACCGGGGCACGAACCCACGTCCCCTGCATCGGCAGGCGGACGCGCAACCACGGCGCCACCAGGGAAGCCCCAGTTTGCAGTTTTTTAAAAGGATTCAACTTTAAAGCGGACTTTGTAAAGACTGAGTTTGCATTTGTAATCATTGGTCTTTTCTCTGGAAGAGCACAGAATTTTGAGACCGTCTGGGTTCACAGAAGCCTGCTGACAAGCTCTGTATTTGCACAATTTTACAATGAGGAAATGCGTTCAGAGAAATCAGTAACCTACTCATAGCTGAGCCAGCAAACAACCCCTCCAGAACGGCTGCCCTGAGAACAGGTTGAGCTCAGGCACAACATTCCCTGATCAACTATCTAGTCACACCATCACCAGCTCAGCCCACTTCCCCACAGCCAGTTCTTTCTAACCTTGTTTATTCCTCTGTAAAAGAAAAGCCTTTTGCTGCCTGACAGTTGAGATGCTTGCAAATCTGATAGACGGAACTTCTCCTCTTGCAACGGTCCGCTTCTCCCATTACAACCATCCCTCTCCACTCTACCCACCATTTGCAGTAATTTTTTCAAATAAAATCTCTCCTTACCTAAACCTGGATTTATTTTGGACTTGATACTAGTTTGGGTTTGCCTCAAAATGCGTACGATCTCTCACCTGCATGGATACACACACTCATGATATTTTTATCCTCATACGGTAGAAAGAATAATGGACCCGGAAAGATGTGAATATGAATATGTTAGGCTACATGGCAAAGTTGCCGATGGAATTAAGCTGCTACTCAGCTGGCTCTGAGATGGAGAGATTATCCTGGATAATTTGGGTGGACCCAGTGTAACCACAAGAGTTCTCATAAATGGAAGTGGGAAGCAGGAGAAAGAGAACCAGAGAGATGATAGCAGTGTGAGAAGAACTCGGCGCAACATTTCTGATTTTGAAGAGAGAAGAAAAGGGCCACGAGCCAAGGAATGCGGATGGCCTCCAGAAGCTGGAAAAAGAAAAAAAAATGGATCCTTTCCTAGAGTTTCCAGAAGGCATGCAGCCCTGCTGACATTTTGATTTTAGCCCAGTGAGACCCATTTTGGGGTCTGACCTCCAGAACTGTAAGATAATAAATTTAGGTTGTTTAAAGCCACTGAATTCATGAAAATTTGTTACAATAGCAATGGGAAACTAATATACCCCATTTTACAGAAAACAGATCTGAGGTTTAGAGTTTATATAATTTGTCCAAGGTCATACAAGCAGTAAGTGATGAAGCCAAAACTGAAGCTGAAGTCTCTATAATACAAAGCCCCTATTTCTACTACCATGATAATTTGTAAAACAAGATCTAATCTCTTCTTCTACATGACGGCTTTTCAAATATTTGGAAGTAGATACCATGTCTTCCTTTAGCCTTCTCTAGGAAAACCCACAATTTCTTTAACAATCCTCAGATGACAGTTTAAGGTCCCCTAACCATCCTGGGAAATATGGCGGCCAAGCTGAACACGGTGCCAGTGAGGCTCCAATACCACCTTTGTGTGTTTCAATTTGTCTTTTGCCAAAATGGAATTTATAACTCATAAAATTTAAACACTACTTTTTGAGTTTAAAAATAATGAGGTGGTAGTTTTCTTATATTGACAAATTGGCTGTGAACTTAATGTTCCTACAAAATGAGTCATTTGAATTGGAACATTAATTTATTTGAGCAGCCGGGTCCACATCACTCTGAGAAAAGGGCCATTGCTCTGTCCCTACATAGATCATCCCATAATAGTCCCAACACCTGACTGTAGTTGTAACGGTTCAGGCTTCCTTCTTGCCTTCCTATGCCAACTCTCAGATTCTGGAGGTAATAATGCCCCTTTGGAAGAGTGTGCATTTGAAAGTCCACCTGGCCACCTTTGCCCCACCCAGAGAGATAAGCCGTTCCCTGCAACTGAGATTCAATGGGACCACGTGTTTTTATTAGAGACAAAAGTCTCTCCTGTAAGAAAAAGTGGGTGGAACACTGAGCCTTCGGCTTTGAAATAGCCCTTATGGCCAGTAAGTACTGCAAATACATCACAACTGGGAAAGCAGAGATAGAGGGACACACTCAGCTCCCACAGTGGTGCTTTGGTGTGGGTCCACAACAGCCAAATGTTAAAATTTCTGAACCACTTGTTAAACACAGCCAAAAATAAAAATTAAATTATATAAACTTGCAACTTCGTAAATCATATTAAAAACAAAGGCAATAAATACTCAAAACCCATCACTTCCTAATTATTTTACCACCTTTTACTATTATCTCTGCTCTTGAGGTTATTTTTGTCTACTAGATCTGTATGGGTGAAAAACTGTAACGGTGTGCCACTGCACAGCTATCCCAAATTCTGAGCTCAGTGGTGTGACACTGATGGCTTTGCAATCAGCCACAGTGGGTGGATTTACACCACAGATATCTGTAAAGGCTATGAACGGGGGCATCTCTCTCAGTCAAGCATTTACCAGCATGCCACTTTCCATCAGTAAACCTGTCCACACTACAGCCCAACCACACAAACATTGCAACCCATTCACCCCGCGAAGGAGGGAAGTCGTCAGCCTCATCATTTCATCCAATAATTATAAAGGGCAAAATAAGCCTCTCGGTAGGACTTTTTTTCTTTTAAACATTTTTTGTGGGGGGGGGCTTGGAAGTTTTATTCACACATTTATATCTCATCTGTTACCTCTTTAAATTTCAGAGTAGATTTGAATTTCATAATAACATAGAGTTAGCATTTAGGGGTATGCTCTCTCAGAAAGGAGAAATATAAGAACTCATGAGGATACGGCAGTGCTTTTGGTGTCTCTTGGTCTCTGATGTATGGGACAGTATGGAAACCTCCCCGGGGATCCTCCTGCCTATATCACCTTTTATGTCCATGGTACTGTAGCTCTTTAATTAAAAATAAGTTCTGAGGTTTCCTCTAGAATTCCAATTTCATTAACTTTGTAACTTAATCAAGATTTCCTTGTTTAGACACAACCTCATCCAAAATGCTTTAGAGAAGTTGTTAGGTTTGTTCATTTATTTGGGGAAAGTGGCAGAAAAGGAAATCTGTTTAAATATCACGGGTAAAGTACTTTTCACTTTTCATTGTTAAAATCAAATGTCACTGCACGGAGGACCTCCACTCAGGCAGTGCCCCCCAAGAAAAAGTCACCTTGAGGGGGCCTAAGGAGTGCAAATATAAAGAACTGAATTCCTCCCTCAGCTCTCTGGTGGGTCAGAAGGGGGACAGAGTCAAAACACCAGGAGGGAGGGAGGGGGAACATGATCCCTGCCAATCAAGAGAAACCAGTGATGACCTATAACCGGAACTCTATAATCAGAGACAATTAGCCTGGAGTTTGCAGGCTGCTCGGAGGTCCGGGTAAGGAAGGACTGGGGAGTTAGGGGATTATAATTAGCTAACATTCACTGAACACCTGAACATATTGGGCCAGGAACTCTATTAAGCGTGAAGCATTTTGCATATGTTATCTTCCACACATGATCTCACCAATTAACTTAACTAAATGGCCCAGAAGAGTAAATACGCTTCTTAAAATGTCTTTACACACTTCCAAGAAAGAGATTTAGACAATATGGTTAATAATAGTAAATAAGCTTTAAAGAAACCAAATAATGCTTCATGACTCCGACAAGATGAATTTTGTTGGAGATCCCAGAAAAAGCTGTTGAGCAAACAGAGGTGAGTTTATGAAATTTACAGCAGCAACGGAGACCACCTTGACAAAGTCTTGGTAGTCACACAAAAAGAGAAAGTAAGGAAAGAGTATTTGTAGGATTGGGGGATCTGCAATCAAGTGGTTTAAGGTAGTTCTTTTAAGGTGCAGAATTTATTGGGACTGAACCAAATTCATAAGATGATGAATTAATAAGGTGAAGGTCATGAGAAAAATCTTGATTATTGTCCTTAATAAGTAAGCTTTTTTTTCCGATTTTGGAGCCAATCCCTGGTATTCTGTAATAGATTCTTTGAACTTCTCCGAAGGTGTGGCCCTCCAGGGCATTATGGAAACAGGATCCTTAGAAGGAGTTGCCTGTCTCATATAATAACCTGGTAGGGCATTTCTTTCAACCTTCGTGTTATCCCTTTTTATATGGCATTCCACCTCCTTAAGAAACATTAGAACACTTTAGAGTTTCTTAGTCTTTTGACCATTTTTGTTTGTTTTCTTTTTCTTATATAGATCAAGATCCTTTGTTATTTCCAAAACATTCTCCACCTCCCACCATTGCTATTAATTTAACTCTCTTTATGTCTACTCAGTTGACAAGTCCTGGTGAGTACACTGCCTTCTGGGTGACTTTGGCTCCAGTGAAGGATCATTGTTATTAATTGCTCTTAATTTAACTATTGCTATTAATTTAACTCTCTTTATGTCTACTCAATTGACAAGTCCTGGTGAGTACACTGCCTTCTGGGTGACTTTGGCTCCAGTGAAGGATCATTATTTTAGGAGTAAGTTGAGACCTGTTTTGACATATCCAGCCTAATAATTTAATTAAAAGAAAATTTTTTTTATTGGGGTATAGTTGTTTTACAATGTCGTTAGTTTCTACTGTACAGGGAAGTGGAGTTCCTTGTGCTATACAGCAGGTTCTTATTAGTTCTCTGTTTTATACATATTAGTGTATATACGTCAATCCCAATCTCCCAATTTATCCCACCTCCCTTAATGTTTTCACCTCAAGGTATGACCTGTGAACAAACGAGGTTAACTCTGAGTTTTCTAGATGAGTTTCTAATATATTTGTTCAGGGCATGGACTGTTCTTGGACAGAGGTTAGATAGTCATGAGTTACTCCTTCCGGTAAAAGAAGGAAAGTAGCAGGATTTAAAGTATTACTACCAGGGAAGGAAATGGGTGAGGGAGAAAATAAAAGAATTTCACGTGAGGTAAGGCTACCTGCTAAGAAATAGAGTGTCTTTTCAGTAGGCAACAAAGACTGTATATCATGAGGGTGCAAGTCTGAAGGAGTTACTAGTTAGCAATAGCCTCCACTAATTTAGCTTTAGTGACTATTAACCTGCAACCAGGAAGTGGAACTTTTAACATAGGGTCAAGAAAAAAGCTATAGCAAACTTTTCTCTGATAAATAGCATGAAGCTGAGTCAAAACATTAAGGGTTTGTCCAGATTGTTTATGCATGAATAGGTAGAAAGGCTTAAGATACTTAAGTTGACCCAGAGTAGAAAGATGTTAAAAAGCTAATTTTATTTTATTTTTTAAAATTTATTTTATTGAAGTATAGTTGATTTACAATGTTGTGTTAATTTCTGCTGTACAGCAAAGTGATTCAGTTATACATATATATATACATTCTTTTTCATATTCTTTTCCATTATGGTTTATCACAGGATATTGAATATAGTCCCCTGTGCTATACAGTAGGACCTTGTTTATCCAATCTATATATAATAGTTTGCATCTGAAAAGCTAATTTTAAATCACAAAATGCCAGCTCATGTTTACATTCCCAAGGAAGAGTTTTGATTACTGATAACTTGATTAACTCACAAAGAGACCTAGTGATTTTAGAACAGTTGGAAACTGCCTACAATAGCTATCAGACCCAGGAAATCCTCTTAATTTACTCTGAATTAAGTCTGAATAACTGGCCTGGAAAATTTTTGAATGACTTTTAGTCTGTCCAAAGTGATGGGATTTACCTCCTTGGGATAAATCTTGTCATAGGTGATACATTTTATTTTGACAAAATTATAACATTCCTTCTAACTTAAAGTCCTTTCTGAGTTAAAACTGTTAAGAAGATTAATGAAATTAATTGAGAGAGCTCAACTCATCTTCAGAATCTAATAAAAGGTCAAGAGGTCGTCCATATATTGGGTAAGAATAGAATTGCAAGGAAAGTTAAGGTCTATAAGGTCTTAGTCAGGGTCTTATGAAAAAAAAGCAGGAGGGCCCCTCATTAAATAAATCACTGAAGCATAACTGTCAAGGCATACTGCTGAGCTTTCCAGGAAAGGGTGAGCAGAATTAACCATTTCAATCTAAACTAAGGAACTACTAAAGAAAGCATAGTACAGATTTATGAGTCTAGAACATGTTAACCCTATGATAAAATAGCATTTGGGTTTAGTGTCACAGGGAAGTAAAGAATGGCTATTTTATTTATGATCCTGAGGTCCTAAACAAGTCTATACCCTCACCCACTGAGTTTCAGGTTGGTACTGTAGCATGCTGATGGGGTTCAGAACACGCTATCCCCCAGAATGGCACCTTGGCATACTAAGTATCTTAAGCTGAAGGAGTTTGAGAAAACAGCAGAAGCAAGAAGGTCACTATGACCTCCCCCCTCACTTGTCCTTCTTCCCTAAAAGCAGGAGATAAATTTCCCTTGTAAAAGGTACACTCCCTGTACCAGGAAGAAGGAAGACATTTGGGGCTGAGAAATCTGAACCAACAAGCCTTGTTAAACTAACCCTTATCTTCCTAGTTATTCTTTACCATTTACTACCTCTAGCCCAAATCCCCTTATCTTGTCAATTCTTCACAAATTTATTGTTTCTTTGTCTAAAAGGTATAAAAGCTTCCTGCTCTGGTCACTTCTTCAGGTCTTCATTCTCTTGTGAAGGCTCCCAGGTACATGTAAAAATTCGATAAAATTTGTATGTATTTCTCCTGTTAATCTGTCTCATCAGTTTAATTTTTAGACCTAGCCAGGGACCCTAATAGTGTTGAGGAAAACTTTTTTCTCTCCTGCAGTCCATTATCAAAAAAACATTTGCACAACTGTCATTTAATATTTAAAGAAATTTCAACCTGTGAAATGTAAGAGTAAAGGGCTAAGTCGGTACTTGGTTCCCCCCTTCAGAGCACATTTCTATTCACTCACTTTTTCCTTTCTTCAGCTTGTTAACTATCACAGTTGCTTTTCCAGTATCTTTTCTGTTTACAACATCTACAGACATCTTTATCTAGTGTTTCCCTCCCTTGAAGCATATAGTAGTTTTATATGTAAGAATACTGGTTTATTCTAAGTCTTAGGTCTCCGGGGCTCTTTGAAAATTTTCCCTGAGGAGGTGTTAAGATCTGGCAACGGGGCTATTTCCAATTTCAGGCATTGTTTACATGTGAAATCCCCTTTTTCTGGCTTAAGATTATTCACAAAAAGTGAGGAAAGAGCAAGGGTCACATATGCTTCAGTATCTACTCTTGAAAGCTATCGACGCTATTGAAAAGTCTATTCCTGAAGTCTCCAATAGCTTCTTTGGAAGCTTCTTCACATTAATCAAAAAATGCAGACAACTGAACTTTGCTCACTTTTTGTTCTAAGGTGCCTGGCTAATGGACAATTGTGTCTTATCAAAAGTTCCGGCTTCCCTGGTGACGCAGTGTTTGAGAGTCCGCCTGCCGATGCAGGGGACACGGGTTCGTGCCCCGGTCCGGGAAGATCCCACATGCCGCGGAGCGGCTGGGCCCGTGAGCCATGGCCGCTGGACCTGCGCGTCCGGAGCCTGTGCTCCGCAACGGGAGAGGCCACAACAGTGAGAGGCCCGCGTACCACAAAAAAAAAAAAAAAAAAGTTCCCCACTATCATTCTGCTGAACCCCTGCTTCTTCCTTCCTTCCTTCCTTACTTCCACTATAACCCTAACCCATGCACTTATCTTTCTAAGTGGCAAAATTTCACCAAGAATAATTTAGAATTACAGTTAAGCTACTTCCTGATTCCTAACTTTCAGAAACGATATGAGAAAATAAATGTTTGTTGTATTAAGCTGCTTAACTTTTAGAATAATTTGATAACAGTAGAATGATTATTCTACTGTTCACTTGTTTAAAGGATAGCATATGATATTTAAATACAAAAACATAAGCTTATCTGTTTTATAACTTTTTCATTTTAAGGCTAAAATTGCAATATATGTTTATTCATTAATTTTAATTTTTTCCAGGGTTAATTATGCCCTGGGTAGTATGCTAAGTGTTTTACTCTGCCCAGCTTTGGTGAAGAACTTAGAAAGCTGTTTGACAAGGCATTTAGATGCACATGGAAACCACTTAATAAGAGTTAATTGGGGGTTATTATTATCATGGTCATTATGGATAAAAAGATCAATAAGTTTCTTGTTGGAAAGGACGTGGAAACAGTATGTACAAAGGACATAATGGATCTGGGGAGCATTTATCCATTTATTTAGCACCTTAATGTGTCAGGCACTATGCCAGTTGTGGGGAAAAAATTCCATCAACATTGTTCTTATGGATCTTATCATCTAATGAGAGAGATAAATAATAGACAAGTAAACAAATAAGTATAAGCAGCAGTAGGTACTACAAAGGAAGAAAGAAAGAAGGATAAAGAGGAAGAGGATGACAGGAGAAATCTACTTGTATAGGATTTAGGGAAGGCTTTTAGGAAAAGTCAATATTTAAGCTCAGACCTGATGAACAAGAACCAGATTTACAAATATGGTGAAAGGAGAGGCCCAAGCCATGGGACAGGACCATGGAGAGTACAGTGCCTCTGAACTGTACAGCATGTATCAGGAATGTTGAGATATTAGGAAAATGTTGTTATAATGGATTGATATATTTCAGTAATTTTTCAAAAGGACAAATTATCTGAGCCAGGTAAACGGTTCCTTATCCATGTTGTTTGGTAATATTTTGTCCCATTACTTATTGTCATTGCATTGTCTGCCCATCACTACACTTGAGAAAGAGACCTAAGAATGCATCAGACGGGAGTGAAGACACAGACCTGCTAGAGCATGGACTTGGGGATGTGGGGAGGGGGAAGGGTGAGCTGTGACGGAGTGGGAGGGTGGCATGGACATGTATACACTACCAAACGTAAAATGGATGGCTGGTGGGAAGTAGCCGCATAGCACAGGGAGATCAGCTCGGTGGTTTGTGACCACCTGGAGGGGTGGGGTGGGGAGGGTTGGAGGGAGGGAGACGCAAGAGGGAGGAGATGTGGGGGCATGTGTATATGTATAACTGATTCACTTTGTTGTAGAGCAGAAACTAGCACACCATTGTGAGGCAATTATGCTCCAATAAAGATGTTAAAAAAAAAAAAAAGAAAGAATGCATCAGAGCTATTGCAAATACATTCAGAGCTCAAAACAGGTAAGGGCAGGAGATAATACATCTGGGAATCACCAGCTGAGATCATCAGATGAGACCATTCAGAAAAAGGCAATGTATGGGCTTCCCTGGTGGCGCAGTGGTTGAGAGTCTGCCTGCCGAGGCAGGGGACAAAAAAAAAAAAAAAGAAAGAAAAAGGCAATGTAAATTATATCCCCATCATAACAAAAGTCTAAATTATGTGGCTTTGCATTGTTGCCAGGCAGCAAGGAAATAAATACTACAAGATGGAAAACTGGAGACCCTTGTTATGCTTTGACTAACCATTAGGTAAAACTGGCACTAGCAACTTGAAAGGCAGACATGTAGCTATGGGGAAATTAGTTAGAAAAAAGCAGAGCTATGATGTTTTTTATAGTGAGGAACCGTGAAAAATAGTGAAACAAGAAAAACTAGTTATAACTAGGTAACTCAGCTTTGTTACAAGAGCTGGGCCTATATCCTGTAGCCCTTTGGCTTCTATACTCCAAACAGCAGATTATTATGCAGTCTTTCTCAAGTCTCCATTAGGTATTACTGGCTGGACAATGGAAGTCAGTTGAGCAGAAAAGACCACCTAAAGGGCACTGCATTCTTAATTAAACCCACTTTTCTAGAAGGCTTCAAAGTGGCTGCCACTCGATTAAGGGCTGGAGATACGGGCCAAGCACAGACACAGTAAATAAGATGCTGCTACCTTAAGAACTACTGATATAATGAGAGTAGCCCTTTGGCTGTGGATACTTTCATCTGAACTAACAAAACTGAAAGCAAAAAGACCAAAAACCATGTTTTGATGAAGTTTTATCACCAATGTTGTAAGCACCCCTCAGAAGCCAGTTGGACCCCGTTACCCAAAATTTGGTTTGGATGTTGCGACTAATAACCACACTCACATCAAGAGGGTATGAAAAGGTTTATTATTCACATAATGAATGACACTTTCTGGGAGAGTGGGGCAGTTCCCGAGTAGATCCAAAAATGACTTGACTGGCTTGGCTTTTATTATTCTTAGGGTGTGGGGCAGGGAGAGGTTTCCTGCGAGCAGGCCAGGGCTCGTGTGGTTTGAACTTCCCAGCCAGTCCAAAGCAGGGGGTACCCAGGCTCTCTAATCAGCTTGCCCAGATGTGGAACAGAAGGGGAAAGGGAATATGGGGAGAAGAAAGGAAAAGCTGTTATCAGTCAGACATCGAAAATGGAGTCAGACTCCGTACAACAGTCAATTAAACAACAATCCTCTAAACTATAAGACTCTACATTTGTTCAGTCTCTAAAGAAACCTAGGTCTGCAAATCTCCACCAGCAGGCAGGGGCCTGCAAAAGCTGTGATGCCTCCCAGAAGTTTCATACGTGGCTATGTAATCTGAAGAGCAAGAATTTCCTGGAAGTCAATTAGAGGCCACAGAAGGCAGTGGACAAGGGAGTTCCTCCCAGAGAGCAAAGTCTAACCAAGGACTGTATACCCTGCCAGGGCAAGAGATCTTTGTCATCTCTGCTCAGATTTTCATCATGGCACCGGCCATGGACAGCTGCCCGTCATTTCTGTCTTTTACTGTAGTATTCACTCTCTCTCTTTTTTTTTTTTCCCCCCGGAGTTTTAGTAGGACATATGTCCATCTAGCTGGAATAACATGTTCCAGCAGTCCTTGAAGCTAGGTATAGTTATATAGTCAGTATTCATGAATGAACTATAAGCACAGTGATGGGTGGAACTTCCTTAAAAGGAAAGAGCTAGCTCCCAAATTCCTCTCTTTTCTCAGGCTACAAATTGGCTGTGCTTCTGAGCCAGCTTTGACTATGGGAAGAATAACACATTTGGTAATGAGAGGACAACAAGGTAGACAAATTCTGGATCCCTTGATTACCTTATGAAACAGAGGCTGCCCTCCCTGTCCTGGACTTCTCAACTACCTCTGGATTGCTATATGAGAAAGAAATCAACTCCTATCTTACATGAGTCATCATATTTTGGGGTTTCTGTTCTAGCAGCTTATACCATTTCCTTGCTTATATAAAAAAGAAAATTAAAATATTAAGAAGTTAAACTTCTTTACCTTCTGTGATCTTAAAAATGTCTTCTTGTTCCTTCAAATTCTATCTTTAATGATAAGTATAATAAAGAACCTCAAATTTAACTGGCTACAAGCAAGGAAGACCTTAAAACTATATGTGACCTCAGTCATTCAGCATGCTTCTCCTTTTTTCCAAAAAAATCAGCCTACAGAATATAATCAGGTGTACTCTTTGAACCTAAATGGAAGCATTTAGTTAATATAAATGGATGAGTAAAAAACTGGTAAATAAAAACTCATCAATATATATCACCTTCCCTTTTTACCAACACAAATGTTGATGTACTATTTTTATCTACTCCCTGTAATCACTTAATCACAGATTATTGGGTTAAGATAAAAATGGAAAAAGTAGACTTCATCTCTCACAATGTGATGCAAAGGTGACTTTCTCTGATTCCCAGTTTCGTGTTACTCTGTGCTTCAGAATGGTTCACTGTGTTGCTAAGACAACAGGGATGCTGCAACAGAAAACTGGGATTGAAGTCAAGGCACTGTAGCTGCCTCAAAGGATGTCATAAATAGTGTGTTCAAGGCCTTTTTCACAGTGAAATCTGTAACACTTGAATTGGAAGAAAAATATCATCCAACACGCTAGTCTTCCACAGAAGACAATGGCTCACTCAATTACTTGCGTTCTAAAATTAAGAAAACATTGGTATGTAGACTAAAAGTCAGGAAATCATCATTCCACTAATACGTATCTTTCTTAGAATGCTGCACAAATAACTGAGGGAAGCTTGCCCTTAAATTCCAATTTGCCTTTATTCTAATAGAAGCATGTCTGAAGAATATTAGAAGAAACCAAAAAAGAGATTATGTTGTCAGTTTTTTCCTTGACCAAAAATGTACATCTCATCTAAACAAAGGTTTGGTTCCACATGGTAAATAAATCGGGTAGCTTTGATATTCACTGAGACCTGTGATTGATATTTGGAATCTGAGCTAATGAACAGATGCAAAGAAGTATGGTCTCCTCAATGAACTTTTGATAAAGGCACAGAGAGCTCATCAGCAGAGTGACGTGAGCTGGCTTGCATCTCCAGGTGTGTCCAAGCAAACGGAACAACTGCAGCAATATTTTCGTTTTAATACTGAAAACATCAAAGCAAGGACAAAGAAAACATAATAAAACGTTTAACTGATTTTGACTATTTTTTTTCTGACCTAAAAGAAAAAAGAAGTGAAAATAGCATTTAACTAAGCTGAAAAGTGTCCTTCACATCATGTACATTCTACTGCACAGAGATAAAATCCATCAAAAAAAACCTGAACAGATGAATAAAGAGGCACAGTGCTCTTAGAGCTAGGACAGGCCTTGTTCAGAATCATCTCCCTCTCCTAAGAAATAATCTGGTGAAAAACAGTGCAGAGGCAAAGGCGAGTGTGGAGAATGTTTTCCCAATCTTTGAGGCTTCCTTGCTGAAGAGCCACAGGAGTGACTGGAGTCTGAGTTAACAGTGCAGTTTTCCTTTTTCAAGCAGGAGTCAAAAGGTACTCTTTAATAGTGGAAACTGGGGATTACATTGTGAGGTCAAGACTTGTGCAGGAATTCCTGTCTCCAAGTAAAATTTTAATCTAGCAAAATCAAATGAAACCCGTAAGACCCTTTTTTAAAACCCTGGTGTTCTAAGCATAAAAAAGAAAATAGAAAAGAACACAGACCACTCTCTTTTAATATTTTTAAGTAGCATAAATCATAATGGTTTGTATTCTACACTGTACAATTATATACTGTTACTTCCCGAAGAAAATTAACTTCTACTGGATTTTCTGAAACAGATACTCCGTACAGCTTGACCCTTTAGCCATCGCCACGACACATGGAAAACAATCTATGAGGTTCCAAGTCTTCCGGTTGTGCCTGTTTCTGCTATCATTGAGGGGGAGCCTCTCAGAGACCTCTCACAGCCCCTTCCATCTCCTGCGCCAGGAAGCAGGCTCTGCAGGTAGATGTGTGCAGATGAGTGCAGCTTCTGTGCTTTGCTTCCCATAAGCCGACTCCCCTTTAAGAGAACTTGCGCTTCTTCATGGCTTCTGCCTTGACTGCCAGGCTCTTGGCACAGATGGTCAGGACCACAATGAGAACGCCCACCACAAATGTCACCAGGGGCCAGAGGAAGCAATGCAGGAGGACAATCTCATCATGCGTGCGATGCAGGAGCACATCATCTGGTCTGCAAGACAGTGGAGAACAGGAAAGAAAGAGTGGTCAACTGCCTTGACATAACTCTTCACAGTGTGGAGCTCAACTTGCTTTCTAGCCCAAAGTTCACAACCATCATTGAAAGCAAAGACTTCACGCTGACTATAAATACTGTACTTTGTGCTTCAAATCCATTATGAAAAGTTCTGAGGTCTTGAATCAAGTAATTGATGCATATTATTTATAATGTGATTTACATGTAAAATGTCAAAAGTATAGCAATCTCTTACCCTATTATTTTCCTCCATTCTAAGTTGCTTAACATATTCCACTTTCTCACGCATCTTTTAATGTCTGCTGAATTAGTCTAAAAATTGCTTACGGGTTGGCACTGTCAAACAAACCCAAACCCAAATGATGTTTTGTTTTGTTTTTTACCCCTTTCACCTATTTTGCCCACTTCCCCAACCCTCCACTTCTGGCAACCACCAATCCAATCTCTGTATCTATAAGCCCAGTTGTTTGTTGTTGTTGTTTATATGTATTTATATATTTATATGTGATTTCACATGTAAGTAAAATCATATGACACATATAAGTGAAATCATATGACATTTGTCTTTCTCTTTCTGACTTATTTCACTTAGCATAATACCCTCAAGGTCCATCCACGTTGTCACAAATGGCAAGATTTTGTTCTTTTTTTATGGTTGAATAATATTCCATTATATATATTATATATAATTTATATGTAAAATCACATTTTCTTTAGCCATTCTTCCATTGTTGGACACAGGTTGTTGTCATGTCTTGCCTATTGTAAGTAATGATGCAATAAACATGCGGGTGCATATATCTTTTCAAATTAGTGTCTTCATTTTCTTCAGATAAATACCCAGAAGTGAAATTGTTGGATCATATGGTAGTTCTAATTTTAATTTTTTGAGGAAGCTTCATACAGTTTCCATAGTGGCTGCACCAATTTACATTCCCCCGAACAGTACACAAAGGTCCCCTTTTCTCCACATCTTCACCAACACTATTTTTGTCTTTTTGATAATAGCCATTCTGACAGGTATGAGGTTATATCTCATTGCGGTTTTGATTTGCATTTCCCTGATGATTAGTGATGTTGAGCATTTTTTCATGTACCTGCCAAATGATCTTAATTTACAAAAATAGTCAGTTAAAGTCACTATTTGAATTTAGACAGAAAGACCTATGGTGTAGTCTTCAGGTCGACTCAGCTTCACCATGTGAAGGTTTTAAATAATGAACAGACTAGTGAATGGTTGGATTTAATGCATTTCTCCATGCTTCTGGGTAGGGTTAGCCATCATTTTAAACCACTGACCACTTTCTTGATATATTTTGCAAAGTCTTAGCAATATATCTCAATCTTATCAATGTGGGGCTTCTATTTGCAATTCCAACATTGGTCTCATTCATGGGAAGTGAAGATGAGATACATTCCACAAGCCATGATCTGTCATCTTTGGCCACTAGACAGAGATCCTGGGAATTTAACTTTCATACAAGAGGTTTACATTTTGCAAGATATTTCCATTTCAGCCACTGGAAAGTCTGTTCCATTATGCTAGAGTAGCAATGCTTCCACCATAAAATAAAATAATGCGGAATAGTCAGTCCAATTGCCCTCAAGAACATCAGAGGCTTTAGAGTACAAGAGCAGTGCATTTAACAGAGGAATGTATTCCTGAGGCGCTCTCACTAACCACAGCTTTTCATAATTCAAGACCTATTTTCCCAGAAGACTGACAAAGAATGTTGGATATGTCTCTTCTACCTGTAATGCAGCCATCATGTAGCATTAATAAAAACGGTTTTGCAGACTGGCTTTGAAATTACATAATCCTTGCCCTTTTTTGTGCATAATATCATATCAAATCCTGCACATAAAGTGAGATTTTTATTGACATTTGATTTCAATTAAAATTTGAACTAAGTGAATGCAGAGTCATTGTAACAATTAAGCAAAAATCATCCTGGCTTGCAGAAGTCACTCCTTTTTTATGAATTCCTATAGCAACACATTGTCTTCAAAACTTGTGCTACCATTAATTTGTGATATATATTAATGTGCGTATCCTTTGCTTCTGTAAGACCCTTGACTTTGTCATTGCCTGTTTATTCTGCACATAGATGGTGCTAAGTAATGACTTGCTACTGGTGAAGGGGAAACCATCCCAATTGCAGCCTTGTTAGCCATGCAAAATTTCAGCAAACTTCAAGCCTTGAATGTGAAAAAGCAGAGGACTGGGTCCAAAAATAGGGCACAACACAGTTCTAGTCATATTTTCCAGTCTTTGAAATCCCACTTGCAGCACTGCCATGGTTCTTTCTCCAGCCACGAGAGCTCACTGCTGTCAGACCCTCTACCTACATGTGCAAGGGAAGGTGAAAGTTTCTCTGCGTGACTTTCCTCCCTCCCTTCCTTCTTACCTTTATTCCTACCTACCTTCCTTCTTACTTTTCTTTCCCCTCTCCTCCCCTCCCCTTCTTTCTTGGATTGTTCTACTCCTGCAGAATCGATTTGTACAAAGATGAACTAGATTCTTCATCAAAGGGTGAGAGGGTACAATAATGTGAATGTACTTAATACCACGGACTATATACTTATATGCGGTTAAGATGGTTTTTAAAAAGGGGGGGGCGTTGGCAGAAGGGGACTTGAATTTTTAACACTATTTTAATGAATTTGTATGTGATTTCTATACTAACGTGTTTTACAGCTAATTTTCTAGTAAAATGCTTCAGTGAGCATCTTTTACCTTTCTTCTCTAGTCACTATTGTTGAGGCTGAATCCTTTACCACAATACAGTAGTCCCTCCCCTTATCTGTGGTTTTGCTTTCCATGGTTTCAGTTACCTCGAGTCACCTGAGGTCTGAAAATATTAAATGGAAAATTCCAGAAGTAAACAATTCATCAGTTTTAAATTGTGTGCCATTTTGAGCATCACGATGGAATCTATTGTTGTCTGCTCCGTCCCACCCAGGATGTGAATCATCCCTTTGTCCAGCTATCCTGTCTGTTAGTCACGTAGTAGCTGTCATGGTTATCAGATCCACCGTCATGATATTGCAGTGCTTGTGTTCAAGTCACCCTTATTTTACTTAATATTGACCCCAAAGCACAAGAGCAGTGATCCTGGCTATTCACATATTCTCTTACTGTGCCTAATTTATAAATTAAAGTTTGTCACAGGTATGTATGTATAGGAGAAAACACAGTATATATAGGGTTCGGTACTATTCATGGTTTGAAGCATCCATCCACTGGGGGTCTTGGAACATATCCCCCATCTGCAGAGAAGGGGGCACACTGTATTGTACAACTGAGCCAGGAAAATAGCCACAGATGAGGGTGGTTGCAACCATTATACATATTTTCTGAAACACAGTTTGAAGAATATTTACTAAAAAAGAATGTGAGTAAAAGGAGGAGAGAAAATAATAACTGGAAAATGGTGGACCCAGATATTTGTTTTATTTAGAAACTGCTTAGTATTCCACACCCAAAAAAGCCCTTGGGGCAAAATTTGATTTTAATATTTCAAATGACAAAACAACATCATTCACTTGAGTTAGCCATGTTGAATTTGTAATCGCTTCAAAAGCCTTCTTGGAGGTAGAAATATTATATAAAAATGTACATGGTTTCTTTAAAAATAACTAGTGTCTTGTTTCCATTTCATAGGGTTCTAAGATGCCCCACAGGCTCCTTCGATGGGAATGAAGGGTACAGAATATGCCACTTTGGCATAAGGATTATTTTGAACTGAAGGCAACTGAGAAGAAGCAGCTTCAAAGAGAGCTCTTCACACTTTCCCTATTTGCCTAAAAGCAGGACATAAATTTGTAAAGATAGTCCTCCTCCTTTCTCTTCCTGGAAGGACAGAAGTTAATCACGGGAGACAACTCTATATGCTAATAGCCCAGAGATGGCACCAGAGGAAAAACAAACTTTATTAACTCAGCACTTACCTTCCATTAGTTCCACATATATTTACCTTCCTACAATATGCTGCCCTAGAAACTCAAGGTCCTTTTCCTTCATCTTGTCACTTCTCTAACAATTTATTGCTTTTTTAAAAAAAAAGATGGCATAAGCCCAAGTTCTAACCACCTCTTTGAGTTGCTCATCACTGAGTGCTCTCGTGTATGCACAGTGCACATGTTAATAAACTGCTCTGTTTTTCTCTTGTTAATCAGTGTTTGTCAGTCTAATTTACAGGGCCCAGGGCAATGAACCTAAGAGGGGTACAAGGAAAAACAGTTTTTCCTCCCCTATAGGAAAAACTTATTTCTCTGCAGAATAATGCTTAAGTCCATCATTCAGTCATAGGATTTACTGAGATTATCTCTAAATTGTCCTTGTGATATAATTAAAATCTGGCTCTTCCAAACTGGGACTTCAGTGCCATAATTGAAGGGAATGCCCCACCTCCGCCTCAGCTTCCTGCAATTTTACCAGGCAGATTTCACATGGGTTAGCAAAAATTATTTCCAAAGGGGTTTAGACTTAGAATGCAGTTTTCCATAATTCCATAATGGTGGGACTAAAGAGAAACTTTTAACAAAAGAATCACTGTTTTCAGCATTTGGCAAACTAGATAAATGGCCTGATGAGATCTGAATATTATGTATTAAAATCAGGATGGTGATGAGGATGTAGGCAATAAGCAACAAACAAACAAACAAAAAAGGATGATTACTTTGTATCTGAGGACTTCAAAGAAGTAAGCAAGAGATCTGTTTGGGGTTGTATAGAAACATTTTTAAGCCCTGAGGAGGAATGCGCACAAATATCATAAAACAAGAGTAAGTGCTGTCTGTGGGTTCCCTTAAAAATACTTTCCTAAGGGTTGGACTTACCCTGAGTTGAGCTTTGAAAGTATATTGTGGACTTCCGTGGTGGCGCAGTGGTTAAGAATCTGCCTGCCAATGTTGGGGACACGTGTTCAAGCCCTGGTCCGGGAAGATCCCACATGCCGCAGAGCAACTAAGCCCGTGCACCACAACTACTGAGCCTGCGCTCTAGAGCCTGCGAGCCACAACTACTGAAGCCCGCGCACCTAGAGCCCCTGGTTCACAACAAGAGAAGCCACTGCAATGAGAAGCCCGTGCACTGCAACGAAGAGTAGCCCATGCTTGCTGCAACTAGAGAAACCCTGCACACAGCAACGAAGACCCAACGTAGCCAAAAATAAATAAATAAAATAAATAAATTTATTTTAAAAAAAGAAAGTATATTGTGATAACAGTAACCAGAGTTTTTAAGTGCTTACTACCCTCCAGGTACTCTGGTAGAACATTTAATCTCTCTTGATCCTTAAAATAACCCTGTGCTGGAAGAATGTTTGCCAGCTTTTCTCAATTTTGAATCACCTCTGCTGTTTGCTGTAATGCAACCTCCTGGGTTTCAGCCCCTCGTTCACTATATCAGAATTGGAGGTTGTGGTATCCAGAAATCTGCATTTTTGAGAAGCTCTTGGGTGACTCTAAAACATAATAAAGTTTAATAAGCACTGTGAAAAATTCAAGTAGTTAAAAAAAATGTGCACTGCATGAAAGTGCCCTGGGATAAGACAGGAGGGCAGCAGGGGTGCTAGTAATGGGAGCAGGGATAGGGGGTGTAAATACAGACCTCAATGCTAGATTTGCCCCGGGGGGGCCTTTGTCCAAATTGGTAAAAAGGCACCCCATAGGCTAGCAGCAGACCTAGCTATACCAGACGAGAAGACAAAGATTTGGTATCATCCTCAATATAAAAAATAGATTCCCTTTGACTTTGTCTCACCAAAGGAGATTTCTCCTACCTCACAATGCTTGTTCTGATGGCTAACAGGGAGAGGAAATGGCGACCTATTTTTTTAATGGACTGGAAAATTTCTTAAACTCATCTTAACCAGTTCGTGTAAAAATCTGAACTGCATTATAATTTACCAGTATCGCATGATGGTAATTGTACCCATCAAAAGACAAGATGATCTCCTTCAAAGATCCTATGGGAAACAGAAATCTTTCTAGATTTATTATCACAGGTACTTCTTATCTGAGCAGAGAAATTTCCTTTTCATGCTAGAAAGTTAAAACTTTGGCCCATCTCTAGCAAGACTATAATGACTTTTTTGTGCCAACCAGACCCCTCATGCTTTGTCTTATTTTCTTCACACATTCCTAATTTATTTCATCTTGCAAAATTCTGTCAATCTTTAGAGCACTCATTAAACCCTTTTAGAACAGGCGTGTGTCAATTATGTACATTTACACATCAGGTATACAATAAACACTGGAAACTTTTTTATTTTTTATTTTTTTTTATTTTTTATTTTTTTTTTTTGTGGTATGCGGGCCTCCCTCTGTCGCGGCCTCTCCCGTTGCGGAGCACAGGCTCCGGACGCGCAGGCCCCCATGGCTCAACAGCCGCTCCGCGGCATGTGGGATCTTCCCGGACCGGGGCGCGAACCCGGCTCCCCTGCATCGGCAGGCGGACGCGCAACCACTGCGCCACCAGGGAAGCCCTGGAAACTTTTTTAATTGTCCGGCTTTACCCATATTTCTATGAGAAAGAATATGCTGTATCATTACCGGAAATTGCACTTATGTCTTTTGATGAAATCTCATTTTAAAGTCTATAAATGCCTCGTCATTATCACAATCATAAAATAATTCTGCAGGCATAATATCAGTCCAATATGCCAGGCCTCTGGTATAGCAGCATAGCCAAATGACATAAAAAAGGTAATGATTTCATCCTCTGAACCTTCTGAATAGGTGCTATCTATTCCTGCTCTATTATCTATTCCTGTTTATTATTTGTAACATGACCTACTTTTAAAAAGAATCTGAAATAGATAAAAATAAAAACAAAAAAACTTAAGTACAATAAAATCCTTAAACTGACGGTAAAGAATAAGTGCAATGTAATTAGGATGGGGATAATATAGAAATCCCAGGCTAAGAAAAGCTCCTACCTTAAGCATAAGTGCAACTAACCTCTGAGCATCCCAGCGCTCAAGGAAAAAAAGAACAGAGATGAGTTACACAGCTGCCATATAAAAAAAAGGAAGCATGCCAATCCACCAGATCGAACTTTTTGCTAGGGCTAAACTCCATAAATTAGGTTGTATGGGTTTTTACATAAAGCAATCTGTATAACACATTTAAAGGCCCTTAATAGCAGTTTCACAAAGCTGGTTAATGAAACCATGTGAGGGGTTTTCAAATACTGATTCCAAGATCTCAGTTCTACTGAGGTTTTAAGTAAGTTTTCAGGCAAGGCTGACGATTACTCACATCTGGTAATACCTGACCTAAACAATGCTTTTTATTTTTTCCCCAGCTTTACTGAGCTATAAATGACATACAACAAATTGCATGCACTTAAAGTATACAGTTTGATGAGTTTGACACATGTATACACTTGTGAAACCATCATCATAATGAAGACGGTAAACATGTCCATCACCGCAAAAGTTTCTTTGTACTCCCTTGTAATCCCTCTCTGTCACTCATGCCCGCAACCCTACCAACAATGCTTTTTAAATATCAAATGTATCAACCCAGTTTTTTACAATAACTGAAGAGCAAATCGTTCAAGACTGAAATCACTGAGGAGCAGTCTCTGTTATTGGTTGAAAGGAGTCTTCTGTCAGGTTAGATTCTGACGTGGAAGTGACAAAATGATACCTCACGCAGATAACTTTGCCTGGAGTCGGGCTTCAGACAGCTCTTGAAAGTTTTCAGCAAGACTATGCTTCGCACTTTCTAGAAGGAGACTGAATTAACATGCACCCTAGGAAGAAACTGACTTGATCTACTGACATGGTTTTTTTTTTTTTTTTTTTTTGCGGTACGCAGGCCTCTCACCACTGTGGCCTCTCCCGTTGCGGAGCACAGGCTCCGGACGCGCAGGCTCAGCGGCCATGGCTCATGGGCCCGGCCACTCCGTAGCATGTGGGATCTTCCCGGACCGGGGCACGAACCCGCGTCCCCTGCATCAGCAGGCGGACTCTCAACCACTGCGCCACCAGGGAAGCCCTACTGACATGGTTTTTAAAAGATTTTTTTTTCTACCGACAGATGCTGAAGATTAGCTGATAAAAACACTGAATTTAGTTTTGGCATAATTGAGCTGTCCTTACCGAGAGTAATTAACTAAATGTGTTTGTTTAGTTGCTGTTTGAAGCAATCATAAGAACTTGCCAAGAGAGGAGAAAAGTATGTTTATCTTCTTATACGATCACAGGAAAGCACCTAACAGCTAATCTAGTTATCAAGTTATTTCTATAAATTACAGTAGGAAACAGGGACCAGAACACAGAGACCCTTTGCAGTATTCTTTATGGTGATTTGCTCTATGGTGAGCCCATTTTTGTCCACGTGAGTTCAACAATGATATTGTGATAAGGGCTTTTAAAAGCTTGGGAGGTATTCTATCAACATCATGGCTTTGCTCCATAGATGGCACCTATCTGTGGATGAAAGGCTGATTATAGGTCTATAAATGTAATAAACATCCTTACATTTTCTTAACTATTTTCTCCAATTAGGTGAACTCAGAGTAGTAATGTTTAATTGTATAAGAGTTGTTCCTCAAGCTTGCCTGTTCTTCATGGAGGATATTAAATAGAGCCCCAAATTTGCAGTTTCCAGAAAGAGAAATTTGCATTGAGCAAAACTGGCAGGTATGATATTTGAAGCAATAAAGGGTTAAATTAATTATAAATAGGAAAGATTATACTTTAAGTCCACCCTGATGGAAAGTTCTAAGTCTTGGAAGTGTAGGACAGTATTTCAGAACATTGGGGGGTTTTTTGCTTGTTTTTTTTTTGTTTGTTTTTTGGCGGTACGCAGGCCTCTCACTGTTGTGGCCTCTCCCATTGCGGAGCACAGGCTCCGGACGCGCAGGCTTAGCGGCCATGGCTCACGGGCCCAGCCGCTCCGCGGCATGTGGGATCTTCCCGGACCGGGGCACGAACCCGTGTCCCCTGCATCGGCAGGCGGACTCTCAACCACTGCGCCACCAGGGAAGCCCATAGAACATTGGGTTTAAATATGGGCTTTACAACTTGCTAACTACATGATCTAAAGAAAAGTACTTAATCCCTGAGTCCTAATCTTTCATCTGTAAAATGGGGATAATAATACCTACGTTATAGGGTTCTCCTGAGGAGTAAATGAGATAATGCAGGCAAGGTGTGTAGGCAGATGGCTGCCTAATAGTGAGTATTCAATATTCCATAAGGAGTGGTAATGTTGATGACTGTCATTACAAATTTGGGGCTCACAACTCACAAAATGATTTTAAAATGTTGTCAGTAACATATCTCCTACAAATGTCTTCTTCAGTCTAAGACTGCCAGGCTGAAGTCATAGGAAATTCTTTTGATCAAATTAAAATTCCTTTTGGTATAGATATCCTCATTCCCCTCAGCCTCCTCTGCCCCTTGTAGCCATCATTCCAGTCCTATGCGGGCGGGCTTAAAGGTAACAGTGTTAAGAAAGAGAATAGGTTTAACAAGCTAACGATTACAGTTGCCCCCGAACAAGCTGGGGGTTGGGGGACCGGACCAATCTCCACACAGTCAAAAATCTGCATATAACTTTACAGTTAGCCATTCGTATCCCAAGTTCTGCATCCATGGATTCAACCAACCTCAATACTATGGCACCATAGTATTTAACGAAGAAAAGCCCATGTATAAGTGGACCTGCGCAGTTCAAACATGTGTTGTTTAAGGGTAAACTGTACTTTCAATTCTAACATATGCACCTCGGATAGAGACAAGCAAGGGAAACAAATCAATAACGCTAGTCCCTTGGCTAGGAACACAAATATCCCCTAAATTTATCCCAAGCCATCATTTAACAACAATAAATTATTATAGTGGTTGGGCTTATTTAGCAAACATTTTCCTACTGAATAGGATGGTTGTCTCTACAGATGCAGCCCAGACAAGCAACTGTCTCAACCCAGCTCTTCGAAAGCAGAGGCCTGGGAAAACCATGGCAGCTTTGTGCTCCCAGAGTAAAAAACTTCTTTTAAGTTCTTATCCACACTGTGTAGTAATTATTTTCTATACATCTGTCTGTTTCCCCAGCCTGAGTCTAAGAACCCTGAGGTAATGGGCCCATTACAGATAATCCCTGCCTGAGAAAATCTCTCCTGAGTTTTCAGGAAAAAAAGACGGATTATTGCCAAGACCTGAAAACCAGGAGTATGCTTATAACTTTTTGTCTTTAAAAAAGGCAAATCAATGAACCGATTTTATCCTAGATTCAGCTTGGCATAATTATAACTCCTGTTTTTGTTCCATTAAAAAAATGGAAAAAAATTTTAAACTATCTAGATAGTCTCTAAGGCAGACCTAAGACTGCATTAAATTTGCATGAAATCCTTTCCTCTTCCACCCACCTCTGTGAGCTGCTCAGGAAAAGTCACCTGAATCCGTGACTGTGACTGCTAGAGAGCATGACTTTCAGCTCCCTGGCGGCATCAAAGAAGAGGAGGATTTTGTAAAGTGGATGACTGTTTTGACCCAGCAATTCCTCTGAGTTTTTCTTAAGAAAAGTTGTTCTTAGGGGTAATTTGGTTTGTGGGTCTCTGAGTTACCAAGTAAGTTACTTATTTCCCAGAGGGTTGTAAGTGTTTTCTGGGCAAAATGCTTAAATTTAAGGTTTAAACAGAAATAAACTAGAGAAAAGAAGACATCTACATTCTATTTGAGACAGATTATTCCATAATAGTTCTCACCTTGTGTACCCTACTTAGTTTTTAAAGTGAAAATCTAACACCATTTTAAATCAGTGGGAAAGATGGGTTGTTCAATAAATTGTGTTGGGACAATACTGATCATTTGGGGAAAAAAACATTCGTTCCCCATCTTATTCTTTCCATCAAAAAAAAAAAAGGAAAAAATCCAGATGGATCAGAAACTTAATTGTAAAAAACAAACTGTGAATGTTCTAGAAGAACACCTGAATGTTTAAAAATAACATTGGAATGAGAAAAAAAGAAAGGTCTTTGTAATGGGGTTTTTTGACATAAGTATGTCCCAAATATTCTACTGGACTTACTTATACTAAGAAATTATTCATTGTTTATCAGAAATTAAAGTTTAACTGGGTTGCTTGTATTTTAGTTTGCTAAATTTAGCAACCCTAATTTCTAAGACATGAAATGTAGAAACTATTAAGAAAATATGGATGATCCAATTATAAAAATGTATACACTTTTGTATAGCCAAAAAAACTCCACAAAGACCCATAGGCAAAAATAAAAACAAAGAGCTAATATTCATACGAAAAGATACTCAATTCTTTTCTTTAATAAAAGAAGAGCAGGGTAGTGTCAGTAGTCAAGATGGTGGAGTAGGAAGAACCTGAACTCACCTCCTCCCAAAGCACACCAAAATTACAACTATTTACAGAGCAACAATCTATGAGAACAACTAAAAGACTAGCAGAAAAGTTTTTCCATAACTAAAGATATAAAGAAGGAACCATGGGACTTCCCTGGTGGCACAGTGGTTAAGAATTCGCCTGCCAGTGCAAGGGACACGGGTTCAATCCCTAGTCCAGGAAGATCCCACATGCCACAGAGCAACTAAGCCCGTGGGCCACAACTACTGAGCTTGCACTCTAGAGCCTGCGAGCCACAACTTACTGAGCCCGTGCACCACAACTACTGAAGCCCGCATGCCTAGAGCCTGTGCTCCGCAACAAAAGAAGCCACCGCAATGAGAAGCCGGCTCACCGCAACAAAGAGTAGCTAGTGCTCGCTGCAACTAGAGAAAGCCCACATGCAGCAACGAAGACCCAAAGCAGCCAAAAAATAAATAAAATTAAAAAGAAAAAAAAGAAGGAAACACAAGATGGGTAGGAGGGATGGAGATGACATATAGTCAAAATCCATACCCTCAGGTAGATGACCCACAAACAGGAGGATAATCACAATTGCAGAGGTTCTTCCCAAAGAGTGAGAGGTCTGAGCACCACATTGAGCTCCCCAGCTTGGGGGTCCTGCACTGAGAAGACAAGCCTCCAGAATGTCTGGCATTGAAGACCAGAAGGACTTGAGTACAGGAGAGTTGGTGCAACACAGGAAACATAGACTCTGTGCTTAAAGAGTGCACATGAAATATCATTTGCTCTGAGTGCCAGCAAAGATGCAGTAATTTGAAAGCAGCCTGGGAAAACCCATTTCTTGGTCATGCAGAACCTCCTGGAGAGGAAGGAGGCAACTGGGACTCCCCCTGGGGACACAGACACTGGCAGGAGCCATTTTGGGGGGTTTGTTCTACTATGAGGACATTGGTGCTGGCAAGTGGCATTCTGGAGTCCTCTCTCTAGCCTATTAGTGCTAGGGGAGTATGTGCCCACCAGCAGGCCAGCACAAGCCCTGGGTCCTCCTGGGCAGGCCAACAACCATCTTACAAAGGCAGGGTCTGGCAGCCAATTGTGTTGGGGCTAGGCCCACCTACCAGTACATCCACAGTAGTTGGCCTGTCACAACAGAAGGGTGCATGCAGCCCACATAGCGGGCACCCATAGAGTAAACAGCTCCAGTGACAAGAGGGGAGTGTGCTATTGGACCTCATAGGACGTCTCTTACATAATGCCATTTTTCCAAGATCAGGAAACAACTAACCTACCTAATACATAGACATAAACACAGAGAATTAGGTAAAATGAGGCAACAGAGGAATATGTTCCAAATGCAGGAACAAGACATAACCTCAGAAAAAACTTTAAAAGGGACAAAAGCAAGCTACCAAATAAAGAGTTAAAGGTAATGATCATGAGATCAATAAACTCAAGAGAAGAATGGATGAACACATTGAGAATTTTAACAAAGGGTTAGAAAACATAAAGAACCAAACAAAGCTGAAGAATACAATAGCTGAAAGAAAAAATACACTAGAAGGAATCAGCAGTAGATGATACAGAGGAACAGATCAGTGACCTGGAAGACAGAGTAGTAAAAATCACCCAAGCTGAACAGAAAAAAGAAAAAAGGATTTTTTAAAATGAGGATAGTTTAAGGGACTTCTGAGACAACATCAAGCATACTAACATTTGCACTATAGGGGTCCCAGAAGGAGAAGAGAGAGAGAAAGGGGCAGAGCACTTATTTGAAGAAATAATAGCTGAAAACGTCCTTAACCTATAAAAGGAAACAGATATCCAAGTCCAGGAAGCACAAAGAGTCCTGAACAAGATGAATCCAAAGAAGTCCACACTGAGAGACATTGTAATTAAAACGGCAAAAAGACAACTCTCCCACACCATATACAAAATGAACTTAAAACGTATGAAAGACTTAAATGTAAGACCTGAAACCCTAAAACTCCTAGAAGAAAACATAGGCAGTACACTCTTTGACATCGACCTTAGCAATACTTTGTTTGGATATGGCTCCTCAGGCAAGGGAAACGAAAGCAAAAATAAACAAATGGGACTACATCAAACTAAAAAGCTTTTGCACAACAAAACAAAAGACAGCCTACTGAATGGGAGAAGATATTTGTTAATAGCACATCTGACAAGGGGTTAATATCCAAAATATACAAAGAACTCATATAACTCAACATCGGAAGAACAAACAACCTGATTAAAAAATGGGCAGGGCTTCCCTGTGGTGCAGTGGTTGAGAGTCCGCCTGCTGATGCAGGGGACGCGGGTTCGTGCCCCGGTCCGGGAGGATCCCACATGCCACAGAGCGGCTGGGCCCGTGAGCCATGGCCGCTGAGCCTGCGCGTCCGGAGCCTGTGCTCCGCAACGGGAGAGGCCACAACAGTGAGAGGCCCGCGTACCGCAAAAAAAAAAAAAAAAAAAAAAAGGGCAGAGTACCTGAATAGACATTTTTCCAAAGATGACACACAGATGGCCAACTGGCACATGAAAAGATGCTCAATATCACTAATCATCAGGGAAATGCAAACCAAAACCACAACGAGATATTGCCTGGTAAACCTAAGTAAGTATTTCCCTGAGTTCTGTGAGCCACTCCAGCAAATCAAACCTGAGGAGGGGGTCACGAGAACCTCCCATCTGTAGCCAAGTCAGACAGAAATTGTGGGTACTTGTAGTTGGGATCTGAAGTGGGGTGGGAGCAATCTTATGAGACAAAGCCCTTAACCTGTGGGCTTGAGCCCTATCTCCAGGTATATAGTGTCAGAATTGAGTTAAATTGTAGGACACCTAGATGGTATCGTGGAGAACTGCTTGGTGTGGGGAAAAACCCACACACATTTGGTTACCAGAAGTGAAGTGTTTTGTTTGAGGAATAAAGGAGACACACAAGAAGGAGACTGAACTGAGATTTTCCATTAAAGCCTCAAACCAAACATATCTATGTTTCCAAACTTGGAGAATTGAATTTGTCAATCCATAGAACGTAACAACGCAGAACTGAAATCTTTAGAAATTTGTGGCAATTTTAAAGCTTAGAATTGAAGAAAGCCTCATAGACATTCATTGTAAAAGATAATTACACTTAATACCATCTACAAATTACTACCAGTATGTTTCCTATTGCTGCTCTAACAAATTTAACAGCTTAAAACAATGCAAATTTATTCTCTTATTGTTCTGCAGGTTACACTGTGCTAAACTCTGAACTCTGATACACTGTGCTAAAATGAAGGTGTTAGCAGGGTTGTTCCCTATTGGAGGCTCTAGGGGAGAATCTGTTTCCTTGCCTTTTCCAGCTTCTAGAGGTTCTCTGCATTCCTTGGTTCCTGGCCCCTTCTCTGCATCATTCCAATCTCTTGCTTCCACTGTCACATCTTATGCTACTCCTCAGATCTCCTATCTCCCTCTTTAGACCCATACATTGAAGGCCTGCCCAGATAATCCAGGATAAGCCTTTCATCTCAAGATCCTTAAACACATTGGCAAAGTCCCTTTTGCCATACAAGGTAACATAAGGTAACAAGGTAAGGTACCAAAAATACATGGGAATTAGGATGTGGACATCTTTGGGAGCCATTATTTAGACAACCACACTGCCATGTGCTGCTATCCTATAATCAGTTCCTTACTAACACAAGTTTTCTATCCCTTTCCCCAGTCAGTCATTCAGAATTAAATCATCAACAAAAGCAACTAAAAAAAAAAAACAAAAACAGACAAAAAAACCTAGAAAATAAACTCTTTTCTAATGTCCCACCTTGAGTTATAAAAAATATTTACTTTTTCATTCTTTTTTCAACTTTTGCTCTTTTATGACAAAGGCATTTACATACAAACACACCTGCCTGAAAGTAATACAAAACAGTTCTCTTCCCTTCATCCACACCACTTTCCTACATTGTGCTTTCTCCTACTTAGAGTTCCACCACATCCCCCAATACCCACTGCTCCTAACCACATCATTAACGGAACTCCGAAAATTTTAAAACAATCCTCCATTCTAATCCTCCCTAAGGAACTGTCTCCTTATTTTCTATAAAATTTCTTTTGTCTTCGTAATACATCTTTGCTATTTCCTTTTCAACTTTACTCTTTATCAAATGTGTCCAAAGATTCTTGATTGTTCTTTACTCCATCTTTCACGAAACAGTATGGCACTAGTAATTCTCCATATTAATTTTAACCACAAGCTTACACCACATCATAAATTTGACCTTCCTGAACTGTTTTCCCCTTTATCTTTCCTTCAAAAATCTTTTTTAAACTCTGAATTTAAAAACTGAGGTACAATTTCTGCACAGGGAAATTCAGAGGTAGTAAGTGTATAGTTTGATAGTGTTATTTTAATACTGCTGATTTCTGATCCTTTTACCTCTAGTTTATATTAAAAAAAAGTTTTATAATTTCTATCCAACCCCTTCTACTAATCACAAACGTGCATGCTTCCATACCATTATTTCTCTCATATTTAATGATTTAATCTCATATTAAATCAGATCTTAACCAGAAATGTGGACGTTTAAGGGTGGGCAATTATGTTCCCAAAGGAAGTCTCTCAGAGCCCGTCTTCCACCTCAGCAATGCTAACTCTGGGAGAAACAGCCTCAGAAATTAGAAATGTTGGTTTATGATGCTAATGCTCAAAATGCCCTTTGGCTTTTCAATTCCTTAGAGGAACTAATTCTTAAACATCAAAGGATGTTTGTTGTGATCTAGCATGTCTGAGAATTCAGTGATGCAGACGGAACTTCCTAACAAGCCAGGGGCTGGGAGGGATGGAAAACAACAGTACTTATTAACCAGGACATCCCAATATTCCCCTTGCTGATTAAGATAAGATAATGGGGCCCCTGAGTCACTTTGTGAAGCCAATACCAAAGCAGAAGGAGAAGCTCTCTTTACAGAAAAGGTTGCAAACACTGAAAAAAATAATCACTGAGAGAAGTTATTAAGTGCCTTTTTCTCAAAATTTCCACAAACAGGGTAGAGGTTCCCCGTTGAAATTAAATAAGATGGTAGCCACAGGCTTACAGTTGAGCTGGTGTCTTCCAGGTTGTCTAATATCGTGATTCTGAGATCCCATGATTCAAATCTACTCCATTGTTTCAGGTGAAGGAAGACCTGGGATGCACCCAGCCTAGTAACTGCACACATAGAAAAGGACTTTTTTTTTTTTTTTTTTTTTTTTTTTCTGCGGTACGCAGGCCACTCTCTGTTGTGGCCTCTCCCGTTGCGGAGCACAGGCTCCGGACGCGCAGGCTTAGCGGCCATGGCTCACGGGCCCAGCCGCTCCGCGGCATGTGGGATCTTCCCGGACCGGGGCACGAACCTGTGTCCCCTGCATCGGCAGGCAGACTCTCAACCACTGTGCCACCAGGGAAGCCCGAAAAGGACTCTTTTGAAAGATCACTTTAATAGCCACATTTTGTATCATTTCCCTAAGCTGAATCATGTTCTCATCCCTCCCTCCAGGCAAAGAGGACATGGAAAAGTAGCAGGAGATATAATCACAGATCACACACTTGGAACGTGGGTGTGAGAAACCGTTTCCAGGGAGAAGATGACAAACATACTGATGCACCCGAAATATGCATATGAGCAGGGATTCCATTGGGCATTTGTAAGGCTGGCAAGAGCTTCAGAATTTGGTTCTCAAGGAAATGAGGCGGGTAAGGAATCCCCCCAAATGTCAATGTATCTTCTTACCATCTGAACAATGCTAGGCATATTGTATACGGTTGGAATGTGGCATTTAAAGGGAGGTGAAGAAACATTTCCCCCATGATTTTTGATATAAAATCAAGACGACAGGAGTTCCTTGACTAGCAAAATTGAAGGAGGGGCAGCGCAACGAGGGCTCACCCACCCACCCATGGTTCGAATGCAAATGGTCCCCACAAAGAACAGTGATCTCAGTGGCTCTGCCCAACTCAACAAAGCCTGGATTTTTTCCAGTGGTTCCCACACCTAGAAGAGCATGACACTGTGCTAAGTTCGAAATGAGAGCTCAGTAAATGTCACTGGAATAAGAAAGGAATGAAAATCCAGCGAACATAGAGTTTCAGTTAAGCAGATCTGGCGGGGCAGGGGAGATGGGAGTGGGGGCAGGATCCTAGACTTCATGGGTGTTCTTTCAAGGGCCACATGTATTTGTTTGGGATCGTAAATACCATAGATGCAGTTGCATAAACAGTCATGTGTATTTGCTTGTGTTTTCACCGACTGTGCCAACTATTTTCAGATAATTTCCAAGAGAAAGCGATCGTGTTTACTATGTTTTTTGTCATTACAAAATTTCTTTTCTTCCTTTCCTGCTTGGTTATTTAAAAATCTATCTCTAGCCTGTCCAACCAACCCATGTGCGTATAACTGCTCTCACTGATGGTTCCTGTTCCTTCGACTCACCTGCCCCAGCCCTGCTTGGGTGCTTTACCTCCCCGAGAAGCCTTCCAACACTGCTGTTCCTACCCATGGCACTGTTTCGGACCTAGCATGCTAGGAAATGCTGCCAGCACCTGGTAAAGCCAATACCAATGAGCCCAAGCAGGTGAAGAGACATTATAGTTTTTCCAGACCTCTGAAAAAGATCCTTAGCTCGTTCCACAACTTAATCTCAGGAAATCACTATTAATGTCTGATTAGGTGAAGTTCAATTCCCTGTGATTAGATCCTTAATGAAGAAAAATCAGCCAGTCGCCACAGTTTCTTCTCCTATCTATACCTCTCCCATCAGCACGGCTCCATTATTTTGGCAGCTCTGAAGAGAGGATCTGAAAATGTATCCTGGGTGGGGAAAAAGTGAATTGCATATCCTTTTGATTATTATGAAAGCTCGAAGGAAACAGGGCTACTCCCATCAAAATTTTGTCATTCTAGACGTTTCCCAATTGTTAAAAACCCATCTCATTAAAATGTATTACGCACCAAGCAGTTATTTTTTTAAATTAAATAATTAGCAGAGTATACATATTTTGCTGCTGCATGTAGGAAGATAGAAACAGGCTAGCATTTCTATCAAGGCTAGCAATGAACTCTTCAACCTAACCCCTAAATTATACAGTGAAAAGTACATGAATAATAGCTTTATGTTCTGTTTTGTTATAGACTGTAATGTAGTTATTTCTCTTGGTAAAAGTACACTGAACGAATATTGAAGTATTTCAGCCCAGTAAAATTAGCTAAATTAATTGTCAAGCTCTTTTCCTAACTGGTAAATTGCTTATACATATATGTTTGGAGGACAAAAGTTTTATAGAGAAATGTGCATAACAATGAAAGTGATGACTTATGGTACAATAATAGAATTTTTAAAACTTGAGTAATTAAAAAGACCCCATCAGTCAATCATGAAGTTTCTCTTGGCTGTGCCAGTAACTTAACTTTACCCTGGTAGCATGTGATATTCAAAATTCAAGAAAATACACATACATAGCCATCAGACTGTTGGACTAAACATGACAAAGAGTTTGAAAATCACTAAAAAATTTTCGGCACGAGTATTCCTAGGGAAATCTGTTTTCCTCTGGCGCGAGACTAACATTGATGTCCCAGAGAGGGGCCACTCCTTTAACCAGGGTCCCACAGTGATAAAGGCACAGGGCAAAGCTGCACATGACCCAAGACAGACAGGTACTGTAAGCAGGAAATAAACTCTCATTGCTATGAGCTACTGAGATTTTCAGGTTGTTATCCCAGCACAATGTAGCCGAAGCTGACTGAATCGCACAGATATAGGGTGGGGAATCCTACAGTTTCACCAAGTGAACAGCCATGATGGTCACAACCAGTCCTCTCTTAATCTAAAGCACAAAAACAGTTTGCAGATGCACATCTGAGTATTTTAAAAGACTTTCTTGGTACTCAGTTCCCTTCCATTCAGCCATTCAACAACACTTGCAGCACCTACAGTGAGGTGGGCACCAGGGCGGTGCTGGTGTGTTGGTTCTTACGAGCCAGCGGTAAGCTTACAGGCAGAACACTGTCTGCTCCTATTTGTATTCCCATCACCCGGCACAATGCCAGGCACTTGCCCCAGGTGCTCTGTAAATGTTTGTTTACTGTTGAGATACATTTCAAAATGCATTTGTACAAATGAAGAGGCAATACAAGAGAAGTACTTTTGTGTGCCTGGGGAAATAAAAAGGAAATATCTTTTGAGCAAACATGAAAGAAGAAGAGGATTATAGAGTCCAAGTTTCTTGGGAGAAGACATAGAACATACCAATGCACAAGTCCCTTCATCTGTCATTTCAGATTATTTTGCCACCAATGGTACAATTAAAGAATGTTATAGCTGCAGTCTCATTGATCAGATTTCAGAGTCCCTGATGTTATCCGATCCCAGTACGGCCTGGAATCCTGGCTGATGTCAGCAGCAGTACAAGCAGAGTGCTTGAGAGCCTGGGCTATGGAGGCAGAATGCACAGGTTTGAATCCTGCTTATGCTACTTGTCAGCTGTGTGATCTGTGCAAGTTGTTTAACCTCTCTGTGCTTCATTCCCTTATGTATAAAACGAGAATTCTGACAATAATGCCTTGCAGGGATATTGTGCAGCTTAATGAGATTCAATGTATAAAGCACTGCTTCTGGAACAGAGTAAGCATGATATGAAGGCATTGGCTATTATTGGATAAGGCCAGAGGAAGATTACCAGGGAAATAGTCAAGTCTCTGCCTATGAATCAGTCCTTTCTAGGATTTTTATCAATAATTTAAATAAGGAGATTAAGTCATTTTGACTTGCAATTAGGATAACATTATACAATGGAAAAAATAACAAATATGATGCGTGCCAGAATCAAGATTCAAAGTAATCATGAGAATGGAACAATCAGTAAAAAAGTAACAGTATGTATTTATATAGGGATAAATTTTAAATTCTTCCATTTAAATCCAGAACATCATTCTCACAGTGAAATGTTAGAAATGGGGAGAGGGGCAGACTTTAAGAGTAGCATGTATAGGGACTTCCCTGGCGGTCCAGTGGCTAAGACTCCATGCTCCCAATGCAGGGGACACGGGTTCGAGCCCTGCTGGGAAGATCTCACATGCCGCGGAGCAACTACGCCCGTGCACCACAACTCCTGAGGCTGCGCTCTAGAGACCACAAGCCACAACTACTGAGCCCACGTGCCTAGAGCCCGTGCTCCACAACAAGAGAAACCACCGCAATGAGAAGCCCGCGCACTGCAACGAAGAGTAGCCCCTGCTCGCTGCAACTAGAGAAAGCCCACGAGCAGCAACGAAGACCCAACGCAGCCAAAAATAAATAAATAAAATAAATTTATTAAAAAAAACAAAACGTGGCAGGGATTCACTTCGGGTTGGAATAAATGACTAGAAGATGTCTCCCAGATTTGATACCCTCTACATGTGTTAGAGGCTAATTCTGGCCCCATTTTATCCAAGATGAAACTGAGGCAAGAGCTCTTCAGTAAGTAGACCAAGGTCATACACCAAGTCAGGAAGAGAGCTATGGATAGAACTCAAGTCTCCTGACGCACAGCCCTGTCCTGCATTCCACCATCTGACGGTGCTGCACTCTGTGACCTACTTGTCCTACAGCTCCTGTAGTTTTCCTCCCAAATACCCTCGCAGCTTTGTTTAATAGCTACATAAACTATCCTAAGTGAAAAGTGATTTAATAACATCAAATTCTTAACTTTACTGCCACAATGATAAAAGCTGTTAGAAGGTGAATTTGCAAGCATAAAAACACTTTGAATAACCATCAGAAAACAGACTCTCAAATTTACATCCTAAGTAATGTACAGCCATTTGGGTGTCAGACTTTGAAAGAACACTGAAGTGAATTCCATACATATTCTATAGCATACTGGAGAGGGCACAGCCATCACTGCTTTTTTTTTTTTTTTTAAAGTACAGATTTTGAGACCAACGAGAGCTTTCAATTCTGATGTAATCTCTCTTAATATGGAACCAGACACAAATGTATACAGAAAAGACTCAATTTTGGTAAGATTCCAGATTCACTGTTTTCTTTTTTAAGACTCAAGATATATCATTGAACTTAATGCCTAAAAAGAAAACCAATATATTCCTTTTAAAAACAACTATAGAACCAGTCTCTTATTTAATGAAAGAGTATAAGAAATATTTTTCAGAGTAAACAGAAAACAAAAGTTAAAAGCTCTATTAAAAATTAAATTTTTATCAAATAACAAGTCTAGTATTTAATAATTCATTCAAAGGTCAATAAAATTTCCCTATGGAATTTATTCAAAATATCACTTCCCATATTTATATGCACATTTTCCCCCATTTGTATCCTAAGAGGTCTGCAAGTAAAGATGAGGTTTTTTTCTTTAGTAATTTGTCTTATAAAAAAATAAAAGGAAACCTTAGAAGCCAATGGAACAATTAAATTAAACCTATAAATATATTAAAAGAAATCTGGTTTTAGAGTTTCATAAGTTGAAAACAAATGCAAAGACATAGCCAAAATCAATTACAATTGACCAATCATTTTTCACTGTATTGGTTATAACTGTATTGAGACATGTATATAAACATGTAAGTACAATCTCACTTACATGCTTAATCTCACTTCTGTACAATCTTATGTCCATTCCCTCCTTTCCTTCTCCACTAATTCTGCCTTTGCCCAAGCTCTTTTCATCCCTTGTTTAGACTGATGTGATACTTTTCAATTTGTTTAACCTTCCTCCATTTTTGGCTTATATCCAGTCTGTCTTCCATGCAGCCACAAGACTGGTCTCCCTCAAGTACAAATGTGACTTGCTACTCCAGTGCACACTGAATAAAGTCTAAAACCTTAGCATGCCATAAGAGCACAGTATTATCTCATTCAACCTCTGCCAGTTCATCTATCACTTTTCCCCTAAATGCACTCTCCAAGAATATGTAGCTCCTTACATTTCTTTCAGTTGCCTATAACATTCTAAATCTTAATGCCTTATTTTCCCTGAAATCCCTTTCCCTAGCCTTCATTTATCTGGGAAATTCCTACCCATTTAAAAAAAAAAAAAAAAAACAACAACAACAGCTCAAACTTTTCTCTATGAAGGCTTTTCTCTCTCCACTCCTTATCTCCATTCAAGTAGGTCCAGGCACTATACTGTGTGTGTGTGTGTGTGTGTGTGTGTGTGTGTGTGTGTGTGTAATTATGGCACTTACTAAGTTACATTCCAATTGTTTATTTACATGTTGGTCTTTCATAGTAGTCAGTGAGTTCCTTGAAGACAGAAACCAAGTCTTATTATCTTTGATCTTTGATCACTGTTGCTTGGTATAAGGCAGGTGATTAATAAATGCTTGTTGAATAAATGAAAGAGTAAATGACTGAAATGCTGGTAATTTTACAGATGAAATCTAGGACACTGAAAAGGGTAACACATGATAGAAGACTGATAATCTATTTGTGGCAGGAAGCTTTTGCAGCCCCTAAAACAGTATTGTTTATTTCAAGGAGAGGAGCTAGGTATTCACATAAGTGAATTTTCCAAATAGTTGAAATTTAACCTTTCAAGTTGAATAAAAACTAATACAAATATTAAAATATAATTGGTAACATCTTTCTAAAAATGCATTACACATTTCCTTGCCTTTTAAGGAGAGTATATTGAACCAAATTTAACTTTTTTGATGACTCAGTGTCATCATTATGAAACTCAGTTACTGCTGAGGTAGGAGGACTGTCTGCTCCTCCACTAAATGGCTCCAGACTGTTAACCATTTGGTTCTTTGCTAATCTTCTTTCTCTCTCACCATTAGGATTTGATCTAGCATCTCAAGCTGTTGTAATTGTACAAGCCTTCGGAATCAGGGAATCACAAAATCATAAAACTTGAGAACTTAGAGGACTCTTAGAGATCATTTAATCTATCAATCTATCAGATTTTGTAGATGTGAAAACTAAGCCCTAAGTAAGTGAGCATTCTTTTTCTGATTGATTGCTTTTAACCTTCTACTTTAATGGCTTTCAAACTGTGTTCTAAAGAGCATTCTACTAAACTTTAGCTGGGGCCATTATGTTCATCTTTCTCTAAAATGCTAAGGGCAAATTTAAGTTGAAAATATATACTATAGGACCCACATACTCTGAAGGAACTTAAAAATTAGGATATAACTGTTCAGTGTCAGAAGTACAGTGTATTTATTTTATTTCACAATAGAATCCATTCTTTTTTGTTATTTTTGTGTGTTCCACTGCTTTACTCATCAATCAAATCTCTATTATTTATTCACTCACTCAGCCTCCAATCAGTGAATAACTGGGCTATTCACTGATTAGTTTTTCTACCCCAGTTGTTAGAAATTTACAGAGCAAGGAAAGAAAAGCACATACATTTACTAAGTACTCACTCTTGTGCAGATATGATCCTTTCCAAAACAAAACAAACAAAACCCTTAAGACAGATAACATTATCCTCATTGTATAGATGAGGAAACCAAGAGCAAGAAGTTCCACAATTTCCCCTAGGTCACATAGTTAGTAAGTGGTAGATGTAAACACAGATGCCTACTGCCACATGGTTGCTGCATTAAGGAATTCATAATCTATAAAAGGAGAAAGATACATATTCAACCAACTCTATAACTGTGTGAAAAAAGCAACCCTAGCCCTGTAGGAGCTCAGAAGAGGCAGTGACTGATTATACCTGAAAAGGTGAGAGAAGGTTACACAGTGGCCTTTGAGGCAAATCTTATTAACAGTAATAAAAATAGGCAGACGCCTGAGTGGAGGAGGTTCTGCTGTCGCCCCGTCCCCGCCTCCACCCCGGAGCCCGGAGCCCAGAGCCCACCAGTCTGCGTGGAGCCTACCTGTGTCTCCGGTGCGCGTCCCCGTCCCTCCCTCCTCAGCTGCCGGGGGTGCGGCGGGTTGAGCGAGACACTCTGCTGGCATCAGGCAAGCAGGATCACAACAACTCATTTTTTCCAGTGAAATAATCCATTCATCAAGGGGAAATTGAATCGGAAAGACATCTTGCCAGCTATGTGGTTTGGAATAGATCAAGGAAGACATGGAAGGGATCTCCATTGACATCAGAAGCTGTAATATCAGGACCTCTTGCTCATCTTCAGGTAAGAGTTCAACCTACAGATGCTTTACAAGTCTTACTATTAAAATTACTCCTAGACGGACCTTCAAGATGACAGAGGAGTAATATGTGGAGATCACCTCCTCCCCACAAATACATCAAAAATACATCTACATGTGGAACAACTCCTACAGAACACCTACTGAATGCTGGCAGAAGACCTCAGACTTTCCAAAAGGCAAGAAATTCCCCACGTACCTGGCTGTGTGGCTGACAGGGTCTTGGTGCTTCGGCCTGATGTAAGGCATGAGCCTCCGAGGTGGGAGAGCCGAGTTCAGGACACTGGTCCACCAGAGACCTCCTGGCCCCAAGTAATATCAATCAGTAAGACCTCTCTCAGATATCTCCATCTCAATGCTAAGACCCAGAACCACTCAACAACCAGCAAGCTCCAGTGCTGGACACCCCGTGCCAAAAAACTAGCAAGACAGAAACACAACCCCACCCATTAGCAGAGAGGATGCCAAAAATCATAATAAGTTCACAGACACCCCAAAACACACCACTGGACATGGTCCTGCCCAACAGAAAGACAAGATCCAGCTTCATCCACCAGAACACAGGCACCAGTCCCCTCCACCAGGAAGCCTACACAACACACTGAACCAACCGTACCCACTGGGGGCAGACACTAAAAACAACAGGAACTACAAACGTGCAGCCTGCGAAAAGGAGACCCCAAACACAGTAAGTTAAGCAAAATGAGAAGACAGAAAAATACATAGCAGATGAAGGAGCAAGGTAAAAACTCACCAGGCCAAACAAATGAAGAGGAAATAGGCAGTCTACCTGAAAAAGAATTCAGAGCAATGACAGTAAAGATGATCCAAAATCTTGGAAATAGAATGGAGAAAATACAAGAAATGTTTAACAAGGACCTAGAAGAACTAAAGAGCAAACATACAATGATGAACAATACAACAGATGAAATTAAAAAGTCTCTAGAAAGAATCAATAGCAGAATAACTGAGGCAGAAGAACGGATAAGTGACCTGGAAGATAAAACTGTGGAAATAACTGCCACAGAGAAGAATAAAGAAAAAAGAATGAAAGGAATTGAGGACAGTCTCAGAGGCCTCTGGGACAACATTAAATGCACCAACATTCGAATTATAGGGGTCCCAGAAGAAGAAGAGTAAAAGGAAGGGACTGAGAAAATATTTGAAGAGATTAAAGT
>NC_041219.1:6667484-6668679 GCF_002837175.3 Physeter macrocephalus | reverse complement strand
AGAAAATTGAAATTGTATCAAGTATCTTTTCCGACCACAACGCTATGAGACTAGATATCAATTATAGGAAAAAAACTGTAAAAAATACAAACACATGTAGGCTAAACAATACACTACTAAATAACCAAGAGGTCACTGAAGAAATCAAAGAGGAAATCAAAAAATACCTGGAAACAAATGACAATGAAAACACGACGACCCAAAACCTATGGAATGCAGAAGAAGCAGCTCTAAGAGGGAAGTTTATAGAAATACAATCCTACCTCAAGAAAAAAGACATCTCAAATAAACAACCTAACCTTACACCTAAAGCAATTAGAGAAAGAAGAACAAAAAACCCCCAAAGTTAGCAGAAGGAAAGAAATCATAAAGATCAGAAATAAATGAAAAAGAAATGAAGGAAACAATAGCAAACATCAATAAAACTAAAAGCTGGTTCTTTGAGATGATAAACAAAATTGATAAACCATTAGCCAGACTCATCAAGAAAAAAAGGGAGAAGACTCACATCAATAGAATTAGAAATGAAAAAGGAGAGGTAACAACTGACATAGCAGAAATACAAAGGGTCATGAGAGATTACTACTAGCAACTATATGCCAATAAAATGGACAACCTGGAAGAAATGGATAAATTCTTAGAAAGCACACCTTCTGAGACTGAACCAGGAAGAAACAGAAAACATAAACAGACCAATCACAAGCACTGAAATTGAAACCGTGATTAAAAATCTTCCAACAAACAAAAGCCCAGGACCAGATAGCTTCACAGGCGAATTCTATCAAACATTTAGAGAAGAGCTAACACCTATCCTTCTCAAACTCTTCCAAAATATAGCAGAGGGAGGAACACTCCCAAACTCATTCTATGAGGCCACCATCACCCTGATACCAAAACCAGACAAAGACGTCACAAAGAAAGAAAACTACAGGCCAATATCACTGATGAACATAGATGCAAAAATCCTCAACAAAATACTAGCAAACAGAATCCAACAGCACATTAAAAGGATCATACACCATGATCAAGTGGGGTTTATCCCAGGAATGCAAGGATTCTTCAATATACGCAAATCAATCAACGTGATACACCATATCAACAAACTGAAGGAGAAAAACCATATGATCATCTCAATAGATGCAGAGAAAGCTTTTGACAAAATTCAACACCCATTTATGATAAAAACCCTGCAAAA
>NC_041219.1:6657367-6666606 GCF_002837175.3 Physeter macrocephalus | reverse complement strand
CAGTGGCATTTTTCACAGAACTAGAACAAAAAATTTCACAATTTGTATGGAAACACAAAAGACCCTGAATAGCCAAAGCAATCTTGAGAAAGAAAAACGGAGCTGGAGGAATCAGGCTCCCTGATTTCAGACTATATTACAAAGCTACAGGAATCCAGACAGTATGGTACTGGCAGAAAAACAGAAATACAGATCAATGGAACAGGACAGAAAGCCCAGAGATAAACCCACGCACATATGGTCACTCTATCTTTGATAAAGGAGGCAAAAATATACAATGGAGAAAAGACAGCCTCTTCAATAAGTGGTGTTGGGAGGGCTTCCCTGGTGGCGCAGTGGTTGAGAGTCTGCCTGCTGGTGCGGGGGACATGGGTTCGTGCCCCGGTCCAGGGGGGTCCCGCATGCCACGGGGTGGCTGGGCCCGTGGGCCTAGGCCGCTGGGCCTGCACGTCCAGAGCCTGTGCTCCACAGCGGAAGGGGCCGCGGCAGTGAGACGCCCGTGTACCGCAAAAAAAATAAAAATTAAAAAAAATAAGTGGTGTCCCTGTTCCACGGGACAGCTACATGGAAAAGAATGAAATTAGTACACTCCCTAATACCATACACAAAAATAAACTCAAAATGGATTAAAGACCTAAATGTAAGGCCAGACACTATAAAACTCTTAAAGGAAAACATAGGCAGAACACTCTATGACATAAATCACAGCAAGATCCTTTTTGACCCATCTCCTAGAGAAATGGAAATAAAACAAATAAAACAAAAAAACAAAACCAAAAATAAACAAATGGGACCCAATGAAACTTAAAAGCTTTTGCACAGCAAAGGAAAACATAAGGCGAAAAGACAACCCTCAGAATGGGAGAAAATAATTCCAAATGAAGCAACTGACAAAGGATTAATCTCCAAAATAGCAATCCCACTACTGGGCATATACCCTGAGAAAACCATAATTCCAAAAGAGTCATGTACCAAAATGTTCATTGCAGCTCTATTTACAATAGCCAGGACATGGAAGCAACCTAAGTGTCCATCAACAGATGAATGGATAAAGAAGATGTGGCACATATATACAATGGAATATTACTCAGCCATAAAAAGAAATGAAACTGAGTTATTTGTAGTGAGGTGGATGGACCTAGAGTCTGTCATACAGAGTGAAGTAAGTCAGAAAGAGAAAAACAAATACCGTATGCTAACACATATATATGGAATTAAGAAAAAAAAAGAAAAAATGGTTTGATGAACCTAGGGGTAGGACAGAAATAAAGACGCAGACGTAGGGAATGGACTTGAGGACAGGGAGAGGGGGAAGGGTAAGCTGGGACGAAGTGAGAGAGTGGCATGGACATATATACACTACCAAATGTAAATTAGATAGCTAGTGCGAAGCAGCTGCATAGCACAGGGAGATCAGATCGGTGCTTTGTGACCACCTAGAGGGGTGGAATAGGGAGGGTGGGAGGGAGACATAAGAGGAAGGAGATGTGGGGATGTATGTATATGTATAGCTGATTCACTTTGCTATACAGCAGAAACTAACACAACAATGTACAGCAATTATACTTCAATAAAGATGTTTAAAAAAAGAGTAATAAAAAATAATAGCAAAAACTTTTATAGGAATTAGTATGGGTAGGCACATGTCATCTCATTGATAACCTCACAATAACCTTATTATTTCTCCCTCTACAAAGGGAATGGAGGCACAAGTAGGTCAGAGTAACATACCCAAGACCACCCATGCTAGAAAGTGGCTAGTTCCAGCATTCCTTCTAGAACCACCATAGTGTGCTAATTCCTAGAAGTGGGAAAAGGTGAAGGAAGAGGAGACAGGGCAAAGGCATGGATGTGCATGAGAAACACATAGTAATCTGAGGTGACTGGAGCAGCTGATATAAAACTGAAAACATTTAAATCAGGTCATGTCACCACTCCCCATCACTGGCTGCTCACTGAGTTTAAGAGAAATGTAAACCCTGCCTACTCTCTCCAGAGTCAACACTCACCACTCTCCTTGTCTCTTACAGCTCCTCCGTCACATGGGCCTTTCAGTTCCTAAAACTCACCAACCTCTTTCTTGCCTCAGAACGTTTGCACATGGTGGTGTCTCATTCTGAAATACTGTTCCCCTCACTTTTCACCTAGCTAACTCTTGACCATCTTCTGGTCTCTACGTAATTATGATTTACTCATACAGGCCTTCAAAATTCCCCACCTTGTTATAATATCTCATAGCAGCACCGCTGGCTTTTCCTTCATAGCATTTACCCCACTTTGTAATTATCTGTGTAATGGTATGAGGACAGACTGTAAGCTCCATGAAGGCATGGATCACATCTGGTTTGTTTCTTTTTTTCACCTGACGGACACATGATTAAACAGCAGAAGTTGCACCTAGAATTGGAAGGGCATAGTCTTTATCCAATGAACAATAAGAAGGCAGAAAAATGTAATCAAGGATTGTGACAAAATCAAATATAGACTTAAATAAAGTACAACGAAACCTAGTGTAGTGTAGGTGATGGATGAGAGAAAGGCCAAGCCTAAAAGACCAGTTGAGGGTCACTTCAACTATCTAGATGAAAAACAGTGAGGGCCTCAACCAAGGGAATGAATTCAAGACCTCACAGGTGGTGTGACTGGATTGGTTCATTTGAAGGTGTGTGTGTGTGTGTGTGTGTGTGTGTGTGTGTGTGTGTGTGTGTAAGCCTGCTCTGTGCCCTCTGTGAACTATTATCCACTCAGGACGATAAAATAAAGTATTAAAAAGCAGACCTGTATAGAAAAACACGACGCTCTCCATAAGAGGAAAAGTTCAAAAAATAAAGACCGATCACTCTTCCTTGTCCTTGGATCCAAAGGGAATTAAGGAATGAGTAATCATTTTCCAGGGACACGCCCTCTTCAAGGGGAAGCTGGTGAAGGCAAAGATGAGGGAGGAGAATTGTATGGACAGACTGAGACTACAGAGACACTTTCTAGCAATGGAATGGGGCTTTCAAAACAAACTTGGTAAGGGGGCATCACTCAGGTTTTGCTGAGAAAGGATAAGCCAAGAAAAGGCTAAGAAGAGAAAAAAATCGTATAGGGAGGGTAAGTGTGACCTTACCTAAAGTGTGACCTTAGCAAAAAGTGTAAAATAAAAATCTACACATTGTATAGAGATTGTGAGCCTCAAGGTTGAAGGAGACAACGAGCCGAAAGGTTGTAGAGGAAGATCATGAATGGAGGCAGCCCGGGACAGCTTCCGCTGAGCCCTGGGCGTGACGTCACCCCAGCAGCACCTCCCTGGTGTTCCTTGTCCTTCTTGGGTGCAGGAGGAGGAAGCGACTGCATGGGGACTGTCCTGCCATGGCAGGCATGGCTGCTGCTGGCTGCTCTGGCCACCGCAGATTCTATTCCTGAGTATATCTCACCTAAATAAGGCTTCAACAATGGAAAGCTAAGACTTTAATCATCTTTGTCTTAGATTTTTAAAATAACACCTTTTCTTGAAAATGGAAACTTCTTGGTACCTCTTCTCCCTAATTTCCCGAATTTGAGTGAAATCGAAAGGTTACTTTAAATATAAAGTTCATCTGATCAAGAGCATCTGGGAGTCTCTACAGTAAGTCTATTTTTATTTCATATTTAGCAGTAGTAAAAAGTGTACTAAGAGTAGATGGCACCAAGGAGCTGCCATTTTTCACACCTACAACCAGCATTCTTGTTTCCTCTTGCAAATGTCACAGTAAAAGAGCCAAAACTCCAAAGTTCTGTTTTCCCAAAGTCACTTAAAAATTATGTCTTGAGTGCTTCTGAGTTGTGACAGACCACCCCCACTTCTATCTACTCCCCGACAGTCTGACAATGGGACTGCCAGATGATGGATAAGGAATGGGTATCCGTTCTGAAGGAGGAATGGAGGGCTTAAATGTACTGCTACTAAAGTTAATACAATTGATACATCATGCAGGGTGAGCTCTTTTCAGAGAGTTCTCACTATTCCAGGGAATGGTCCTGCTTGGTTGGGCTCTGAAGGTAGTCAGAGTTCACGCCCTAACAGGAGGCCAAATGGGGTTGCCAGCCTTTAGAAAACTCGGTGCCTGAGTGGGGAGTGAGGGGAAGTTAAGAAGATGACCAGCAGCTGGGCAGGACAGCCCTTGGGAGGGGGCACCTGTCTGCTTCCACCTGCAAGCTAAGGTCATGGATGCTCGGAAACCAGCTTCTGGTCCAGCGCTTGGAAGCTTAAAGGCTCACCTGGTTCAGACAGTGGTGGGTTCAGTATCAAACTGTCTTGACTGCTGGTGACTATTTCCCGTTGCTGTGCTGCCACCTCACAGAAAAACATATCCCCACTTAACCTTTTTATTTCATCTTACCTTGTTTTCTTCAGGGCGTGTTCCCTTTTTGCCTTATTTACTATCTGTAGTCAATGTTTCCTTCTTCCTCAGCAGTTTTAGTCCATACCTGTCTCATTTCTCTGTAACCATTCCTGTTTCCCTCTCAGTTACACATCTCCTCCCCCAGATTCTTTTTCCAGTCATGGCAAACTTCTTGAAAAAGGAGTCTGCACTTCGTAAAGCCTTCACAGTCTCACCTCAGGCTAATACAAAATGATTTCAAACCCTGTGCTTTAAGACAGTACCTAAACCGTGTTCACAAAGATCACTCACACGCTCCTAATCGCCACAGCTGATGACTTCTCAGTAGTCTGTCTTGATTACCCCTTTCCCCTTAAAACACTCCCCTTCCAAGTCTTTTCACTTTCCTCTCCACATCTGGCCACTCTTTCTCCATCTCTTCCCCTCATACCGTCAACACAGAGGATCCCACGATTCTGTCAACATTTCTCTCCTCACTCCAGTATGCATTCTTTCTCCTTGCTTCAGCTACAGCTTGTGTGCCAGTGATTCCCAGATTCATATATAACACTGACCCTGACCTCTTGATCCTGAACTAAAAGTCTGTACTTTTACCTCTTTCTTTTGGATACCTTACGAGACCCTCAAATTCAAGTCAGAGCTAGACTCTCCTCACACTCAGTCAAATGTGGTACCGCCCTTTTCCTCATCACGTAGTCATCAAGTTCCGGTGATTGTAATGCCAGATGTCTTTCTGATGTACCCCTCCGTGAGCTGCTTCCATTACCTCTACTCTCGTCTAGGCCCTCAAACTGCTTTAACAGGACAAGAAGATGGTTAATAGAAGGAGCTTTGGGAATCAGACTAGCTGGATTCTGGGTTTTTTCACTTAAAGACTTCAGATGGAGTCTTTAAGACTCAGTTTTCTCACTTGTCAAGTGGGGCCAGAATTCAGAACTATTATAAGAAATTTGGTGATCTAACCAAAATGTTATTCACAATGGTTGGCCCATGGTAGCCACTCAAAAATGTTATGTTTTTCACTCAGTACTCTCCTTACTTCCTCCCATCTCTGAGCTGGAGCTCCTGCCTTTAGCCCATCTCTCCTCTCCAATACACATTCAACTCTCACACCAATTACTTTCTAAATCAGAGATCTACTCATGTCAGTCTTTGGTTCAAAAAAAAAAACTTTTCACAAATTTTCATGGCCCATATGACAAAGACCATCTCCTTAGTTTGGCATTTTTGACCCTTTAGAAATCTAACCCCAAGCTACCTTTCCAGCTTACAGATTCACCACTCCTTATTATATAACCTATTACCTAATGTACCTTACATTGTCAAGCTTGGTTTCTTTATCGCAGCCACCCTATCCTCAAGGTCTTACTCCCTTTCATTTCTAGATGATGAAGTCATACTTATATTTGCACAAGCATCTGTTTCCCCCAATAAAGTCTAATTCCTTGGAAGCAAAGAACCTGCCTTATTATTCTGACACATTGCATTCATTGATACATTCATTCACCAAACTTTTTTTTTTTTTTTTTTGCGGTACCCCGGTTTTTTTTTTTTTTTTTTTTGCGGTACGCCGGCCTCTCACTGCTGTGGCCTCTCCCGTTGCGGAGCACAGGTTCCGGACGCACAGACTCAGCGGCCATGGCTCACGGGCCCAGCTGCTCCGCGGCATGTGGGATCTTCCTGGACCGGGGCACAAACCCGTATCCCCTCATTGGCAGGCGGATTCCCAACCACTGCGCCACCAGGGAAGCCCCACCAAACATTTTTAAACTGAGAACCAGGCACTGTGCGAAGTGCTAGGGATCCAAAGCCAAAGAAGATATAGCCCACACCATTAACCAGTAGACAGTCTGGTTGGGAAGATGGGCATACAAACAATTCCAGTAGAGGGTGACAGGTGAGAGGATAGAGCAGTGGCTCTCGATCCTGGTCGTATATTAGAATTCCTGGAATCAATTTTTTAATCAATTTAAAAAAATGCTAATGCCTAGGTTCAACCACCAAAAATTCTAATTTAATTGGTCTGTGATGCGTTTTTTTAAAAGCTCTTCTGGTAGTTACGATAGTGAGAGTTGTAAACCTCTGAGAAAGAGCTCTATACACAACATGGGAGATATACCTTATAGCTGGCACTTTTGGTTGTTCCACAAATTCTGCCCCCTTCTGTACAACCCTTGTCCACATGATTTAGGAGACATTGCCTTATCCCCATCTCAGAGGTAGATTCTAATTGCTCTTTCTTGTCATTGGTTTAGGTGTAGGCAAGGACACCTGAGGGGATGCTGGCTGTGGGAAGTTGGGAAAAGGTTTCCTAATCTTAAGAAAAATATACCAGGAGAGATAGGTTTCTTTCTGCCTTTGGACACTGCTGTGCCTGGCTGTGACATCTGGAATCACAGCAACCATACTGTATCCATGAGGGGAGCCACTGGGAGGTAAAACTGAGATATAGAAAGGAGCGGCATTCTTGATGACACTGTCAAGTCATTGTATCAAACTACCCTACTATCGGTCCACCTTGCATTTTTGGATGTGTGAAATAATAAATTTCCTAACTGTTTATGCTATTTTGAGTCAGTTTTCTGTTGACCTGCAGCAGATGGTATCCTAACTGATATACAAATAAACCAAACTTGAAGATCAAGGAAAGCAGTCCAGAGAAGGTGATAATCAGAGGAGAGTCTTCAACAAGGCAGTCAAGAAGCAGAAGAAGCAAATAAATAGGGATGGATATAAAAGTATAAGATATTCTTGGAACTTCCTATCGTTCAGAATGGCTATTGCAAATAATATGAGTATGGAGATGAAGCTGGAGAGGAGGGAGTCTGGGGCAAGAACTTGAGGAGGTCTGTATGCTGTGAACTAGATTAAATATGGCCACAAAACCATTGCCACTTCTTCTATCAAGAAGCAGAGTCTATTTCAATACCCCATGAATCTGGCTGGCTTCATGACTTGCCTCTGCCAATAGAACATGTCAAAAGGGATGTGATGTGAGTTCCAGAGCCAAGGCCTGGCTCTCTTTAAACGCTGTCCTGAGGCTGCCATATTGGAAGGAAGGCAATCTAGCCTGCTGGCAGATGAGAGGCCAGGTGGAGAACGGAGGTGCCTCAGCTGAGCCAGCACCAAGTGCTGGGCATGTGAGGGAGGGTCCATGCCATCGTGGACCATGCAGCTAGTCCAGCCATCATGTGAAGAACTAGCAAATGAACTTCCCAGCCAACCCCCAGGATCTAAGAAATAATAAATCACTGTCGCAGTAGGCCACTAGATTTGGGGTGGATTGTTACACAACAACAGATACCCGATACATAGGCCATGCCAAGATGTTTGGACTTTACTCTGAAAACTATGAGGAGTAACCTAATCAGACTCATGTTCTAGAAAGATCGCCTTGGCAGCAACGTGGAGAATGTCTTGGAGGGGGATGCAGGGCAGAGGTAGAAGGACTGGTTAGAAGACTATTGTGTTAATAGGGCTGAGAAATAATATGAATCTGAACTAAATCAGTGGCAGAAGGAAGGTAGAGAAGAGTTAATATAGGGGTAAAATCAACAGGATGGTGAATATAGTTTATAGAGTGTAAAGGAGAAAATGAGTTAAGAATTACTCAAAGTTTCTGGACTCTGCAAATGAGGGGACAAGTGTCATTCACTAAGAGAGGGAACTATGGGAGGAAGAGAAAGTCTGACCTAACTTTGGAACACCCAAGTGGAGATGTACAGCAAGGAGTTGAGAATACTCAATATGCAATAAATGTTTGATGAACAAATTACTATGGTTAATCTGGTTGGGAACTGAAGTATTCATTGCTATAATGGCATAACTTGAGTCCTCTCTAAGACAAGTAAAATTATAATGCTGTGAACTCATTTTATGGATACTTGGTCAGAACAGAAAGGAAAAAGAAAGATAAGATTTGATGTAGCCCAAATACTGATAAATCTGCACATTGTTCAGTTTGTGTGCATTAATCTATAATTCTCAGGGAACATTCCTAGTATACAATATTCTTACCTAAAGGCACTTTCTTAGTGTATCCAGAGGGTAAACTCTATGATACAGGTTCTCTCTTTTTTTTGGCTGGCAGATTCTTTACATGCCACCCAACCTGTAGAATAAGAAGGGGCTTCCCTAACTACATGCTAGAAAGAGTTGAGACTATCTCCATGTTGTATATTTTTCCAAATGAGCCCACTCTATGATTTACTAATATAATAAACTACAGAGGGTACAAACAACTTTAATATGCACATGTAAATATTGGCTTACCTTTGAAATTGATTAAAATAGCAAGTAAATGGCTGGGAACCAATCTCATCTTTCCAGTACTGTTGCCAATTCATGACACTTTCCAAGTTCTTCTGATTTTCTCTCTTACAGGGAGGGATATAGGAGCACTAACAAAACAGAACACAGAAAGTAAACCTATTATTCCATAGAATATTGAAATATAGTCCTTTTTAATAGACAGATGGCATTATGCTGATGGTAAATCTAATTCTGACCTACTTAATTTTTAATTTAACCAAATTGAAATTCCGAAACTATATTTCAAGTTTTGAATTTGGCACAATTACAGAAAGTATTCCGATAACAAAAATACAGCCAAAAATAACTTTCAGACATTACAGTATAAAGATACTTTATAAACAATTAGTTACAATTTATTAGTGAATTTAAAGCGTAATACACTCTGTCTTTGAGGGCCTGCCAATCAACAAAGGGAGGTAACACAAAACTTAATTTTTATCCGCAATCTCTAATAGACCTTGCTATTTTCTTCTTCCACTTTTTTTTTTTTTTTTTTTTTTTTTTTGGGGTACCGGGGCCCTCCCCTTTTGTGGCCTCTCCCGTTGCGGAGCACAGGCT